>NW_009619430.1:0-459 GCF_000690535.1 Cariama cristata | reverse complement strand
ATGGCAAACGGTAGGGCTGTGTTTCCACCGCTGGGGCAGTCGATTCCAGATGTACTGGATATCCCTCCAGGTGAAAGCAAACTGTGGCCTGCATTCTGTTGCCAAAGGGACCAAGAAAAACACGTTAGCAATATCAATTTGTCCTGGTTTCAGCTGGGATAGAATTAATTTTCTTCCTGGTAGCTGGTAAAGTGCTGTGTTTTTTGGATTTAGGATGAGAATAACGTTGGTAACACACTGACGGTTTAGTTGTTGCTGAGTAGGTGGCTAAGTAATGCTTACTGTAAGTCAAAGACTTTTTAGTTTCCCATGCTTTGCCATCAAGTAGGTGCATAAGAAGCTGGGAGGGAGTACAGCCAGGACAGCTAACCCAAACCAGCCAAAGGGATATGCATACCATTGAACTTCATGCCTAGTATAGAAACTGAGAGGAGTTGGCCAGGAGGTGCTGATCGCTGC
>NW_009619429.1:0-55726 GCF_000690535.1 Cariama cristata | reverse complement strand
AGCCCGGCCTCTCCTGCTGTGGGCCGGGAAGGGGACAGTGCCGGGCCAGAGGAGCTGTGCCCCTCCTCTGCCCAAGTGCTACGAAGTCGCCTTTTCGGGACAGATGAGACGCCCTAAGGGACAATTACTTCCTTTTTTCTTTCTTTTTTTTTTTTTAATCTTAATTTCATTTATCACTAACTGTTCAGAACTATTTCAGGTGGATCAAATAAGAACCAGTAATGAATGGCAGAAGGTGAATGGCGTGAGAACCAGTAATGCTTGTTATAACCTACTTTCATCGTCTCCAGGTGCTGGTGTCTATGAGCACATTCCCAGAGGAGACTCAAGTTCCTTGGCTTTTTGCAGAAACTCTGATCTTGTCCTCGGAAGGGAAACATTAAATGCATATTTTATTTTTTTTTTTTTCACATTTATGTATGTGCATCAACCAAAGCTGTCTGTGGAATTGAGGTTAAAACTAAAGTCCATAACTTTTAGTGAACATTTTTGTCATCTTTACAGAAGTTGGAGATTTTTTTTTAATTGCAAAATAAATAAAGAAATAGAGAAATAAAATCAGTAGTCAATTTCATTGCACAGTGTCAAAAAGTCAAATGGAGACTAAATCTAACTATGTCACTAAACATTGCGGGGGAAACTGTAAGATAAATGCTAAAACAGAAATTATTTTTTGAGTTTCTTACTCTTTCAGTGTCAGATTTTGTTCATTGCCTTCTTTTGTGTTCAGAAAAAGTATAAAAACAAATACAGATTTTGTTTTCTATATGCATATATATATACAAACCAAACGTTAAAATATTACAGGTTAGGAGCAGCACGGTTAGGAAATACAAATGTATTAAAGGTCGTAAATCTGAGACTATAAGAATTGGTTTGATTATTTGATTCAATTGCAGATTCTTTTCCTACCAAAATTACTAGCTTGGATGGTGCTGTTGCAGAGGGTTTTCTCAATTGTTCTGCATGGGTATTAACTCATTGGTAACTAGAAAATGTCACCGACCTCTTTTTTTTTTTTTTTTTTTTCTCTCACTACTTGATAGCAGTTTAGTAGCCTTCACAGTTTTAATCAGCGTTTACATGAGCTGGAGCAGTCTTTGTAACTTAGCCCACTCAGTCAATCTCATGAATTGTTCAGTTGGCCTTTCCAAAGTCCAAAGACTCTAGGGCTTGTTAAATTACTTGAAGCTTTAAATAAACTTACTTGCCTTAAAAAAGCAGATACTCAGAGCTCTGCATTTCCTTCTAGCAGCTAATGATTCAAATCATGTTTCCATTTTGTTACTCTTGTTATAAACATTGTGATCATTGAAGTTTTTGTGTAATTGCCTCATTTTGTTTATTCTGACAGCTGAATTGCTTTTTTCTGTAGCTTTGCAATTTTGGGTTACTAAGTGGTCTAAATATAGTGTTTTGATGTCTGTAGCATAGATTTGTTAGTAATTGCGTTTTAAAAGATGGCAATATCTGCATTTAAATTACTACTTAATTTGCTGTAGTATAATAAATAGAACTGCTGTATTTTAAAAGTACAGCATGTTCTCAGTAATTTTCAGTAATACGGTAGGCTATAGATTCAAATCTGACTTTCAAAATAAGCATACATTAGGCCTTTATTTCATTTGTAAAAGCATAGGTGGTTTTCAGAAGAGTATCCAGAGTGGAAGAAGCTTATATAACTAACTTCACTACAGTTTTACCTTCTGTTTTCTTTGGGGTCTGATTCAGACAACGCACTTAATACTTATTTTTATTTATAAAAGATTGTTGGAGATGATCTGATAGTTGAAAGAAAAATGTTTTTTTAGTGTCTCTCAGGTGCAAAGAGAAAGCATTTTCTTGTGATGTATTTCAAGTAGTCCTGATAACTTCTCATGTGATACCATTGACTTTTAATTTTGATTTTCAGTGAGAGGAATTGCATTGTATTTTTCTGTTGGAAAAGAGCTTTACTTTGTTATTTCTGTTTAGAAACAACTAGACAGCCACTATGTTTATAAAAATGGGGAGAAAGATCTTGTTTTGCTAAGCATGTTCTTGGTAGCTAAACGGAATGTCAGGATTAACCATCTTTGTGCTTCAGGCTGAAAGTAGCTTCAGTGAAGAGGAGGAAGAAAAACTTCAAATAGCTTTTTCGCTGGAAAAGCAAGATCTTCATCTAGTTCTTGAAACTATATCATTCATTTTGGAACAGGTACCTTGTTTTTATCTTTATGGATTGATAAATATATGGTTTTTTTATCTGATTGTAGATTTCAAAAATATAAAAGTCAAGTTAAAAAGGAATTAGTGAAAACATGTATCTGTAGTATATTGTGTATATTTTGGGAGCATGATTTTACTACTTTTGTTTTCATGTCTTCCTGATTTGGATTGGAATTGTTGTATTTGTGGAGTGAGTTTCCAGCTAATGTAAATATAGGTGGTGGAAGTGAGCTCTGCATGACTCCAAGAGAAATGCTGATAATTATGAGGTATAGTCTTTCCTCTTACTCACTGTAAGCAAGCCAGCCATGCATTTTTTTAATTCTTGTAAGGAAAATACTAGATGGCATTATCGAGCACTGCTTAAGTTACATGAAGTGTCAGTTACTGAACATTTTCATTCACAGAAGCAACCTGTACTTAGGTGAATAGGTGCACCTGATGTAGCTGTAGTATCTGAGTAAGTAGGTGACTGCATGGTGTAGAGCTGAATATCTTCTGAACAGGGAAAGTTTTCTGGTTCTACAGCGTACCACTATTCAGGGTGGGAAGCCAATGGATTCCCTGGTATATATGGTAACTTTCTAAAAAGTTGTCACAGCTGTGACGTTATCCATTTCATGCAAGTATAGTAAGGGTCATCTATGCAGAGGGTGTGCATACTGATGGTCTGTTATGGGATTTGAATCTTGTTCTTTCTTACACATGTCAATTTATGATTAGTTCACTTAGTTAACAAATTCCACAGCGTTAGAAAGAAAACAAGCAAAGAGTCCTCCCCATGGCTCCTATCCACCAAAAAATCAATGAAACCTGATGTTAGATCCAGACTGGAATTTTGAGTTTTCATCTCAGCCAAACAGCAAACTTACCTGTTTTATTGCCTGGTCCTAATTGCATCAGACTGCTTAATTTATATGATAATTACTGAAGGTGGACGGAAAAAGCAGTTCAGTTTCCTCTAGGACTTCTTTTGTATTTAAAGAAAAAGAAAGGGAGGATATTAATAATCTGCCCCAAAAAAGAGTCCCAGATGGAATATGTGTTGTATGAGGATTCTGTTGCCTGCTGACCGCTCTGCTTTTAAGTAGCTGCTTGTTCTGTCTGAGCATCACTTTTTTAACTGCCCTGTGGTCTATGGAGACATTATAAATAATAAGATGGCTGCATAGTCTTTACCACTTATGGTGTTTCTTTTTTTTTTTTTTTTCCCTGACCTGGTGCTGATGAGAGTCCAGTTTTGAAAGTGGAGACCAGCATACTATATAGAGTGTTTACCACAAAAATTGATGCTAGTAGGGAGGTAATATTTAACTTAGCTTTTTTGGTAAATTGTTCCTATCTCAGAATATTACCTTGTAGTTCAGGCTTGAACAGTGTAAATTTGGAAAAGTTGTCCTTTTTTCACAGTTACAATTAACTTCAAAGCCCAGGTTTTTTTCAGTGATAGCTGATATGTCATTATGTACAATGGAACATATACATATACTCAGATCTAGCTTGTATATGAGTTTTTTCATTGTTTTTCTAGCTTGAGAAAGTAATTTGTAATATTGCATTTTGACATAGTTACACTTTTCTGTCTTCTCAATCAGAGTGTTAAGATGAACAGGGTGCTTGCAGTCCCACAGTAGAGTTGCTAGTAAAAATCTTGTGTGAGCATGGTTGCCATCTGTCATGGAATGTATCTGGCACAACTTGTAGAACAGTACTCAACAACAGCAGTTACTTTTCCTTTTAACAGGCAGTCTATCATAATTTGAAGCCTGCTTCATTGCAACAGCAGCTGCAAAACATTCACCTGGATCAAGACAAAGCTGAAGCATTTGCCAGTGCATGGGCGGCTGCAGGTCAGGATACGATTGAAAAGTTCAGGCGGAGGGTTTTGACGCCTCAGAAGGTAATGTTTTTTTCTGAGGGACTAAAGCTGTATAGGTTTGGTTTAGAACAAGAAGTTTAAACTGAAATACAAAGTTTGTGACAAGCCAAGGTACTGGAGAATAAAAAGGGTACTTGCAAGGTAGTGGATAAATGTCATTGGGGCAGTGCAGTTCCGTTGTCTTAAAGAGATGTTACATGTTAGCTGAGCTGCTGTAACTGTTGGAACCTGGCTATATGCGCACTACTAGCAATGTAAAGTAATGCAACCTTCATACCATTTGGAGATGTTCGTGAACATGCTTTACAATAGGCAAGGGTAAAATGCGCTCATGAGTTGAACAAGATACTTTCGACTTCTGTTGTTTTGAGATAATATTTACCAATGTGAAGCATACAAGTCCCAAGATTTAAATGGTCAGTGATACAGTAAGTATATAGGCAAGTATGACTGTCCATTGAAGGAGGTGAGTAATCTGAAAACCAAGTGAAATCATGGAAGGTTATAAGGCTAACTTTTCAAAATACAGCATACATATATATGCAGAGTGGAAGGTAATTCTGAAGATACCCGACAAAGCAGCTGTCTGAGGATTTTCTTCAGAGAGACTATACAGTAATACATACTTTACTCCTGGTCTTCAGCCTATGAGAAACTAATAAAAACACCTTTGATCCTCTTTCATTTGCAGCTTGTACCATAGACACTGGTGGTCCTTCAGTGACCTGGTTTGGGGATGACATTGCTCTGTTTCTTGTCTGCAGTTTTGTGAGCCCTGCAACATATAATGTTGTATGTTACAGTTATATAATGGTGTATGTTACAGTTTTGGAGATTCTTTGTGACTTCAGCACCGTCTCATATAATAGAATGGCACTTTGTTACTATGTTACATCCTATATAAAGCATTTTAAACTGTCACTTATAATTAAACTTGCAGAAAAGCAACTGCAAAACTTGTTTTTTAGCATGAAAGCAGGTTTAAATACAGGTGTGTGCCTCTGTCTGCTTAAATCATTATTTTCACACCCCCTTTTTTTCTTTTCTTTTCCTAGCTCAGATAACAAGTTAAGTATCAGTTTGAGTGTGAGTGCAGATCTTAAGGTATAATTTGAGTTGTAACTTGAATTTATTTTCTATTTTGAAAGCCTGTAAAGTCTTAATCCTGTAGACTTTGAGTGAAAAACTCGAAGTTTGTGAGACCTTTTCCTTAACTCAAAGATAAAGTTTGCAAAACTAATTGCTAAATTAAGTCTTTATTCTGCTAACAAAGCACACACAGATATAATAGTTTAAAAATTGCATAGGATAATGGAAGAAGAACTCGTAATGTGTTATGGGTGCAGTAGATGACTGCATGATCCTTTTGTTGTTTCCTTCTATATTCTATAAGTAATTGCATGTCAGCACATATATGCTGTGTTGTCTTTCTGTACCTTGAGAAATAATGGGCAAATTATTCTCTTAGTTGTGGTACGTTGTAGGAGCCAACTTGCTGTAAACATTCATCAACATCTATTGAATTAAAGTTAAAAAAAATTTGAATCCTGAAAAATGATTAGATGAGAGTGGTAGCGATTTAGATTAGATTTACATTTTAGGTATTTAGATTGATTTAGAGACTATAGCAACTTCTTTATAAAAAGAGATGTGCATTGAATTATTAATACTGTCTGCAACAGGTATATACAGGTATGGCATGTAAAACAATTGATCCTATAAATGTGCCCTCTGTATAGGTACTTGTTTACATGGCTGTGTATGAGTTTCTGATTTGCATTGTTCACTTCTCACAGAAGCAATATTAGGTACAGAAAAAGAGTGTGTCATTTCTGTTGTCATAATTGCCAGCAACAGAATCACAGAATGGTTGAGGTTGGAAGGAACCTGTGGAGGTTTTGTCCAACATCTTGTCCAACCCCTCTGCTCATGTAGGGCTACCTAGAGCCAGTTGCTCAGGACCATATCCAGACAGCGCTTGAACATCTCTGAGGATGCAGACTCCACCACCTCCTGGGCACCCTGTACCAGTGCTCAGTCATACCAAAGGTGCGAAAGTGTTTTCCTGTGTTCAGGCACAGCCTCTTGTGTTTCACTTTGTGCCTGTTGTTTCTTGTCCTGTCACTGGGCACCACTGAAAAGAGCCTGGCTCAGTCTTCTCTACACCCTCCCTCCAGGTATTTATACACATTAATAAGCCTTTTCCAGGCTGGAAAGTCCCAGCTGTTTCAAGCTTTCCTTGTAGGAATGATGCTTAATCATCTTTGTGCCCTTTGCTGGAGTCTCTCCAGTATGTCTATGTCTCTCTTGTACTGGGAGACCAGCACTGGTTGTAGTAGTCGAGGTGTGTCCTCACCATTGTTGAGTAGAGGGGAAGGATCACCTCCCTCAGCCTGCTGGCAATACTCCTCGTAATGCAGCCCACGATACCGTTAATTTTCTTTGCTGCTGGAGCACGTTGCTGGCTCTTGTTCGACTTGGTGTCCACCAGGACCACCAGGTCCCTTTTTGCAAAGCTGCTTTCCAACTAAGTGACCCCCAGCTTGTACTGGTGCCAGGCCCATCAGCGACATCATTAATGAAAATGTTGAACAGGACTGGACCCAATATTTGCCACTGCTAGTTGCTGGCCTCCAACTAGACTTTGTCCCTCTGATCACAGCCCTCTGCGCCTGGCCATTCAGCCAGTTTTCAAGTCACCTCTCTGTCTGCATCATCAGCATACATTAACAGCTTGTCTATGGGGACCTTATGAGACACAGTATCAAAGACCTCCCTGGAGTCAGGATAGACCCTATCCACTGCTCTCACCTTGTCTACCAAGCCAGTCATTTCACTGTAGAAGTTTATTAAGTTAGTCAAGTGTGGCTTACTTCCCCATTGGGAATTTATGCTGACTATAGCAAGTCACCTTGTTTTTCACATGCCTGGAAATGGTTTCCAGGATTAGTTGTTCTGTCATCTTCCCAGGGACTGAAGTGAGGCTGACTGACCTGTAGTTCTCTGGGTCCTCCTCCTTGCCCTTCATGAAGATAGAAGTGACATTTGCTTTCCTTAGGAATCTTGAGGATTGGTGTTTGCGGGGGGCATTTTTGGGGGTTGGTTGGTTGGTGTTTTTCTTAAGACTGATTTATTCATGCTCTGTGTGAAGTTGGATTCATAATGATGCTTCTTCTGGTCAAGCATACCTTGTAGTTTTGTTAGTGATTCAGGTTCCAGGAATATAGAAATTACTGTACAGAATCAGAAAGTCTGTTCATTGTGTATCCAGTCTTTGGCACCTGGAGTGGAAGCACAGGGGTAGCATCCTCTAGTTAACCTGTTTGATGGAAACTTATGCCTTACCTTATGACTTAGAATCTGTCTTATACCCTCAAAGATGATTGTTTATCACTTGTGAAATATCCTACTTAATAAACCTGGAAGTTTCAGGCTGTATACTTGCCTGATTTCTGATTTTTCCACCATTGAGGGAAAAGTAATATGTGTTGATGTTTTTTAAAAGTGGTATATCTGTTATCTTTTGATTTTAATGTATATCTATTTTTTCGTTATACTAAAGGAGAGTATGATCTTTCTTGCTTTTATTTTAAGCTACATAGTCTGTGATTCCTCACTGTCATTCCATGGAAGTTTCCTGCTTGTCATCCTTCATGCTACCTGTCTCTGACGTATTTCTGCTGTATTTTGGAGGAAACTACTGTGAATAGAGTATGATACGGGCTTACCTGGAGTATTAATACTTTAGGTGATGGCTTTATAATAAAGGTCTCCCTCAGGAATCTGGACACTACATAATGTCTTCATCAATGCAATAATGGGATTGAGTGCACCCTCAAGCGAATTTGTGGATGACACCAAGTTGGGTGGTGCAGTTGGTAAGCTAGGAGGAAGGGATGCCATCCAGAGAGATCTTGATAGGCTTGAGGAGTGGGCCCATGTGAACTTCATGAGGTTCAACAAGGCCAAGTGCAAGATCCTGCACATGCGCTGGGGCAACCCCCAGTATGAACGTGGCCTGGGGAATGAAGGGGTTGTGAGCAACCCTGCTGAGAAGGACTTGAGGGTACTGGTCGGTGAAAAATAGGATGCGACCTGGCAGTGTGCACTTGCTTGCAGCCCAGAAAGCCAGTTGTGTCCTGGACTGTATAAAAAGAAGCGTGACAAGCAGGTCAGGAGAGGTAATTCTGCCCCTCTACTCGGCTTTCATGAGATCCTCCCTGCAGTACTGCATTCAGCCCTGGGGCCCTCAACACAAGAAGGACATGGGCCTGTTGGAGCAAGTCCAGAGGAGGCCATGAAGATGATCGGAGGGCTGGAGCACCTCTCCTGTGAAGACAGGGTGAGAGGGTTGGGGTTGTTCAGCCTGGAGAAGAGAAGGCTTTGGGGACACCTTATTGCAGCCTTTTGGTGCTTAAGGGGACTTATAAGATGAGGACAGACTTTTTACGAGGGTCTGTGGGGTTGTTCAGCCTGGAGAAGAGAAGGCTTTGGGGACACCTTATTGCAGCCTTTTGGTGCTTAAGGGGACTTATAAGATGAGGACAGACTTTTTACGAGGGTCTGTAGTGGCAGGACAAGGGGCAACAGTTTTAAACTGAAGGAGGGTAGACTTACGTTGGACATAAGGTAGAAATTTTTTACAATGACGGTGGTGAGGCACTGGAACAGATTGCCCACCGAATTTGTGGGTGCCCCACTATCCTAAGTACTCAAAGTTAGGTTGGAATGGGGCTTTGAACAATGCAATCTACTGAAAGATGTTTGTGCCCATGGCAGGGGATTGGACTAGATGATCTTCAAAGGTCCCTTCCAACCCAAACCATTCTATGATTCTATGGAATACAGATCTTTTTCTTTCATACTCTCTTAAAAATGATTAAAAGCTTTTTGGTTGTCACTGCATATTTGGTAGGGACTTTTACTGACCTATTCAGGTGATGTGCAGGAATACGTATTAATTTGTAGTATGTATGAAAAGTATGAATATTCCATAGTTTCGCTTCCTACGTGCTTTTCTGTATGCTTATCAACTCTGAATTTTCTTTATAACGACTTTAGTGGGTGTACGCATGGGTTTGCTTATCCGGATCCGAGTGCAGAATCGGGGTCGTGATTAGTATTACTGAGGTCCTGATAGTTCTGTTCCAGCATTAGGGTGTTCAGGGAAACTGTGTACAAGACAGAGTTTACAATGTAACTAACAAAGATCTAATTGGAATTTTATCTTTGTTTTGAAGTGTTTTACTAAAATACGAGTAGCAAAATAATTCTGAGTCTCTCCTGGCACTTGGTATTTAGAAGTTGTCTATTCTGGAAGTATTGAAATGCTGCCACTAGGTCAGTGTTCTGTAGTGTACACAGAAACACCAGGCAATAGTCTTTCATTTCTATTTTAAGACAATAAAAAATGGTAGACAATTTTCTTTTTTTAGAGGTATGGTTTACACATTGAGCAAACATTGGAACCTTTGCACAAATTGAAGGAAGACCTGTGGATTGATTAATTTATGGCCAAAACTACTGGGTAGCTGACTGTCCAGGATTATTATTTCATGATATTATGAATTAATTTGGCTCATCCTTGTTCTTGAGACAGTAGACGAGTGCATTTTTTGACTTGCAGCGGTGCTGAGATTTGGACTTCAGACCACTAGTTATTATGACAAGTAATTTCTTAAAAATATTTCACTTGTATTGATGTGTTATTTCTCTTAAATCAGGTTCTGTTCTCACCTGCAAACTATAAGTTGGTAAAAACTAGTATTCTGGGTTCTTGGTCTGTAAGTTCTGTGCAAGACATGTAAGTGGTAATGCGCTGACTGATAGTTTCATTAGGATGACAAGCCAAATCGAGTTTGTTAGAGCAACAGAAGAAATATTTCCCAGAATACTGATTAGGTGAAGTTTTCTGTGGCATTTTGAACACTACTTCTAATTGTTAGAGAAAAAGTACTCTTTTTGAACATAGGTCTTTGAAATTTTTTTGGTCCAGACTGCTTAGATGAGTTTATTGTCCTGAGAAATGAATAAAACCATAGAGTTAAACTAAAGCTGTACTGTTTAATAGTATTTCTTTTCTCACTTCATTTTTTCATTTTTCTTCACTGACCTATAGGCGGTCTTCAATTGCACAGGTTTATTAATTATGTATATTCTCCTGTTGCATTAATTGGTTCTTTGAATCTTTACTCTTTTGGCAGTCCCTTTATTTTATTATTTCTGCTGTATAATACAATCCTAGTCAATTAGAATGATGGTGTTTGTATCAGTTTTTTTCTTTGAACGCTTTCTTAATTTGACCTCTAGAATGATAGGCCAAGAATAATAGTCTGATATCAATCTGATCCAATTTTTAAGTCTTTGCTTGGTAGCGTACCAGTTTAGAAGTCAGGACACATGCAATCAGATTAAAATGTATTTTTTCCTCTCTGTGAACAAGAGCTGGCTTTTTAGTAGCGTTCACTCTGAATTCTCATGGCAATTTTTTATCAGTTCTGTTGCTTTTCTCCTCTTCCCGCTCACCCTATATTATGTTCTCTGTACATTATTTAGTACTCTGTGTAAATCTGTCTGTTTTAAAGGCAAGTCAAGCTAAATGCCTCATAGCTTTCCTGTTTCAGAAAGCTATTCAGGGTATCTTTAAAATATATATAATAAAAAAGATGAATCCTGTGTTGCCGAGCAGGAGAAGTTTTTTATAGCCTTCAGACAGCATTACTTAATATAATGATGCGTAGGAAGGCAACTAGTGAAATTACGTACCTAAAATTCTTGTCAGAGCTGTCAATTGTGTATCTTGACTGGCTGTTTGAAGCCATATGGGAAAAACTCTCAAAGTAGTTTTCTCAGAAACTGGCCTGCTTACTAAGGGGTGTAAGGGGTGTATATGTAATATGAATATGCTAAATTCCCTCTGCTAAACACTGGCAAATCTACAGAAATAACTCTGAAACACATGCATCCTATGGTGGTTATGACAAAAAAGAAGAAAATTGGCATGCTCTCTGTGTGTATGTGTCAGAGGGGAAAAGTTCTTTCTGATACTAGAAGAAATGCAAAATTAAGAGGAATACAGCTCAAACAGAAAGAATCTTTCGGTTTCTTGTTAGTCTCTGATCCACTAGTCATTCTTACAGTGACAAACAGAGGTCACAAAGACTCTGTTATACCTACCGGCATTGTCACAATGAATTGTGAACCAGCTTGCATTATATGATGCCGTCACAGGCAGTGGTGAAGAGAATGCAAATGATGAAAGATGTAGTAAAGAGACAGTTTTATACCTACTGAGATTTATTTTAATAGCCAACTACAGCACAACTGAGTCTGTTTAATCTTCCACTTGCCCAGCTTGTTAATAGGTATTTTCATTGTTTAAAATGTTTAGGTACTACTTCTTGAGGATTTTTTAGATGAGTTTCTTCCTATCCTTCTTACCTTCTTCTGACTTCTAGCAAGAAAGTGTAAATGGTAAAGGTTGGAAGAGGGTACATTTTGAGAATGTTTAAAAACATCTGAAGTATTTGTTCTGTTCCTACATGCAAAATAGCATCTTTTAAAATTATAAGAGAGTACCATACTTATCTTGTGTAACTTCCTGTGTAATACAAACCATAATTTTTCTTCAATATGTAAAAGAGCTTTTGAAACAGGTCTGGTTGTGATTTCTAGAGTATTTTTAATGGTTAATAAAAAAGTATGCCTTATCTCTAATTAAAATCTGCCTAACTTCATCTTGCCACCATTGGATCTTGCTGTGTATTCTTCTGCTAGATAAAAGAGTCAACCAGCTATGACCTTTCTGTATAGGTGCTTGTAGACTGGGGCATATTTTTACTGCAACTGTGTGCCCGCAGATTTCCCAGAGAGAGACAGCACACCACCACTTTTAACTTTTGCATAAAGTGAATCCCTAAAACTAGGGTTTTGGAAACTTGTTTCTAATGTTTGTCACTATAGTCTCTTTCTGTTTGCTTTCAAGCTAGCTGCTTATCAGTTAAAATATATGTAAAGATGAAAACCTGCAGTAGTAACCTCAATTAGGGAAAAATCTTTTGAAATTGTTGCTTCTTAGCGCTAGTCTTGCTCTACCAATTTCATGTCGTATTTCTTTTGTTTCTTCCCTTTTGAAGTACACTGATACTTTTTGCTGTGTCTTTCACTTTTTTTAATTCAGAGATTAAAAATATGGGAGGTTTTTGTTTGAATATTGAATGAAAAAGTCTGAAAAGTTCACTTTTTCTGGCATATGTGCGAAGTAAGGTTTGCTGAAGAGAAATAGGACTTTATCCTTGCAGACAAAAATGGGAGGTCAGAGGAAATTAAACCCTCAGGAGAGAGCTAATCTTGGATGAAGACTCTAGGTCATCTTACATATTCACCAAATAAGATGGTTTTAGATACGTAATTTGTGCAGATTTTCCTTTTAGAGTCAAGTCTCAGTCTTTTTTCTATTTTTAATGCGTTCTTAATATGCAGATCCTCTCTGAGAGGTGACTGAGATACCTGCTTTTTGGCTTACCCCTCTTGCTTTTGCTAGCATTAATTGCAAGCTGAAACTCCCAGTTTACAAAATTAAAATACTTATTGCTCTTTTTTTCTTTTTTTCCTGCCTCCTAAAGCTGCTGATGCCACTAGGGACAGTTGTCGTGAGGGATCCAAGAGTTGCACAGCAAACATGATGCATGGCCTGTGGCTCTCTTCAGTGCTTCTCTATCCCACTCACTTGGTTTAACCACTTGACTGGGTCTTTGACCGAACCTGTCTTTAGTCTGTTGAGCTTACAGTGCCTTCTTTTGAGGCTACAATACAAAGCCGTATAAATAGTTTCTGTTTGTTTTTTAAACTTTCAGAATTTTTTCCTTTGGGAATTGTGTTCTATTTGGTCAGTCTTTTTACATGATTCTGTAAATTCACTATCTGTCTGCCTGATCCAATGCAACTCTTTTCTTGCCCTTATGTTACAACTACCACTATTTCTAGTTAGAGACAATCATAACATGTGGTACTACTTCAGAACCTATAATATTATTTTTGTCTACTGGTGAAAAACATAGTTGATGCTTTCCTTCTTGTTTTGTTTGTCTGCTTGCTGATGGTCTTGAGGTATCTGCAAGATTAAGGCAGAATCGGATTCAACATTGTATTCTAGTATTGTGACTAGATAGATAAGATCCATCCAGTGATTCTTATTTTCTTACAACAACATGACTAAGATACATTGCAAAACTATCAGTAAGGTTGCAAAATCTGGTCTTAAAATTTAGTAGGAGACACTGTAGTTGACTGTGCAACCTCTGCTTAACTTGACTGTGCATATGTGTTATGACTATCTTTAATTACAGACTTTCATGCTTTTTAAAAAAACCCAACCTCTTACCCTGACTTTGTTTTACGGATGGTTGGATGTACGTAAGATTTTATGGATAGTTACATACCGTTTTTGTGCTGCCTGCTCTGAGTCTTTGGTTTAATTTGAAGATTTGCCTAGTACTGTCAGCAGAATATGCTGGTCCTTCAATTTGTGAGTTGTATCTCTGGATAAAAATTGAGTCTTACAGATTTTAAATCTGCCGTTGAAGAGTACTTTTCACTGAAACCACGAAATGCCTCAGTAATGCATTTATAAAATGGGGATACTAACTTGTATTGAAGTTGAATATGTTTGTACAGTAAGGAGACAGGTTTTGAAATACTGTATACCATCAGGTTTTTCCATTGCTATTAAAATGTGGTAGAGGACTGTAGTCAGAAACTTTACGCAAACAATGTGAAAATCCAGCTATTTCACTGCAGACTTCCTCACCCGTGGAGCAGTTGTTACATGGAAACCTGCTGAAAAGAAGCTGCAACATTCAGAACCCTTTGAAGATACTCATCCTACCTTAATACAACTGAATTTAGTAGCAACAATAGAGAATAGAAGTCAATGTGTTTGTGGAGTCATCTCCCCTGCCCCCAGTGCTAGAATTTCCCATCAGTAGGAAACTGGTATTTGATCTGTGGCTTATCTTAAAAGGAAACACTCTCTTCCTGATTACAGAATATTTCTGTGATGAAGACCCTACCTATGATGATTGGCAAATTGTGCCTGTTGCTCGTTGTCTTCCTCCTGAAAATGTGCCCCTTTTTTTCTCTTTTAATATTTGTTTCCTGTATTGAGTACGCTTTTGACTTCGTCCTGCTGGCATCTCCGCTGCACTAACGTTCTTCTTTTAAGCAGCCAGGGAGAGTTTTTGAAGGAGTTCAGTCAGACATGTTTTGCTATTCTTCTCTTGGCCTCTTACCTAAGTTATTTTCGTCATCACAGGAGGCAAAATTGCCATTTTCATATCTGATTTGGAGTTTTGATTCTGCAATGCTGAATGTGCTGATGAGGAGAGGAATTGGCATCTTATGCTGTAAATTTTAGAGAGCAGACTTAATGGTTTGCTCTAGTTTTGTGTTGGTGTGATTGCACAGGTCTGAAGAGTAGTGCATTGTAGACCAATGCTTTTCTTAACATGAAATACACCTTTTATTCTCTCCCATCCATACAAAACTGATAGTTAATTTATTAAAACCATATATATCTGTTGCAGTACTTTAAATGAAAGATATTAATTTATGTAACTATGACTTAGTACATTTTGTCTAATTTGATTGTTGAAAGATGAGGGGAGGGGGCCCCCAAACTTTAAAATGTGAGTATTCTGACTTTCTTTTTCTGTAAGGAAACGAGAAGTGCTTGGTCTTCAGTGGAGGACCTATAGGAGTTACTCTTTCAAGAATTAAACTGAGTGAAAGGATAGCCGTACTCATTTTCCTCTAGATTATTTGGTTAGAACAATTGAAATGAGTATATTGTAAGTGAAAGATCTGCACCATCTTCTGTTATGGATTATTTATTTCATCAAAATATTTTGTTAGCTGGAAAACATTCTTAAATGTTTTGCGTTAGTGTGATACATACTGTTGTAATAATATGAGAAAAAGATTTGCTGAAGATGTCTTTCATATCCCATTATCTTTTGCTTCACTGTTCATAACAGTTTCAACGAGAGTAATACTATGGATGTCTTAAATTACATGAATAGCTCTTTCGGATTGTTCCCTGAAATGTTTTAATCTTTACGGTTGGCCTATTCCTCTCAAATTAGAGGGAAAAATAGCTGAAATGAGTGAGTTAGTATCTGAGTTAAATAGACAAAATTCTGGTTTCATTTGTTAAAACAGGATTTAATTTTTTCTTTCTGTGATTGTTGCCTTTGGGAGCAAGCTAGATTCCTTTCTAAGGTACATGTGGGCAGAGATACTGAGTAGTTAGTTTTCCCCATTACTGCAAGCAGCCACATCATATAGTGCACTTTCTGAATTTGTCAGGCTCCATCTTTAAAGTATCTAATAGTTTTTGCTCACACTGGTGCTATTTGAAGGTAGTTCTTTCACTTAAACTACCCTGAAGTGGCTCTTTGAGTACTGACTGAAAGTCAGGAGACTTGGGTGTTAGTTCTCAGCTATGCAAGTCTAAACCAGCATTGTGCCATAGGAAGCTGCTAGCAACCGAGAACAGGGATGTCAATATTAATCAAGTCCTTCAGTACAACCAGTACCACAAGAAGTAGTACTATTAAAAGCACTCAGTTTTGTGCTGAGATTTGAATTTTCAGAAGGGATGTTAAGATTTATTTTCAGCTGTGCCCAAGTTAGTAATGTCACTAGAGGCCAATTCAACTGAACTGATACCTGCATTATGAACTAGATTAATAAGACTTAGTATCATACCATAATTTCCTTAGTACACATTCTTCTTAATGTTCACAGCACATGACCTAGTTATTCTAAAGGTTACTCTTGCAGGCTTTTAACTCTGACTGCAGGCCGCAAGTTCAGTTTGCTTTAAAATTCTCATCATTCATGTTGGAAAGCTTCAACAGCCGCTTACGAGCTTCAGGGTATTGAAAACCTTTTGCTCTCTAAGGCGGCTCATGTTGTTGGGAGGTTTTGTTGCTTTTTTTAAAAAAAAAAAAAAGGTCCAAACAGACAAACTAAACCATAACCCGTTGACAATAGGAGAGATACCCCATTGAAATAATACTGTTGCAAATTGTATTATTATATAGTGGATTTTCAAAGATTCCCGAATGTAGTGGTAAGGTTACCACGTTTTCTACCAATTACCGTTTTGCAATATGGAACACATTTGTTACAGTAGTAGACTTCACAAATTGCATATGATGCTTATGCTATATGTTATATGTTCCTTATGCTTATGCTATATGTTCCTTTCCCATCCAGGGCTTTCGTAAGATTTGTTCCCCAATAAACATAAAAGTACAGAACACTGCTACTAATTTAGAATTGCTTCTGCATTCTCTGTCCATCAGACTTGTTAACAAGTTCAGGCCAGAGGTCTGTTTTTCTTGCTTTTTAGACTTGAAACTCTTAATTTTGAGAATTCTTTTCTTGCTCTTTGCTAAATGCTAATCAGCATTTCTCTCCCTCCTTCTCTGTTGGAATCCATACAGTCATTTCTTTGTCTGAGACGCTAATAGAAGATATGCCAGCATCTTCATGAACTGTCCTGTAGCCAGTTTATCTATAGTGGCTTGTTAAATCATATTTAACCTATAATGCTGATTAATTGCATTTGCCTTTGTGTTCTGAATCATATATGTGTTCTGAATATAATTATTCCCTCATTAACTGAAGACTATGATTTTATGTTTTAGTATTACACAGAAGTAAAGTACATAATATTTTATTCTATTTAGGGAAATGTTGGTGTTCTGAAAGCAGCAAATCTTGCCAAGAGAATGGAGTGCAAGAATCTGAATGAAATAATTAGATCTTCGTAATATGCTAAATTTGAGCTGTAAAGTGATCAGCTACTTCATAACTGCCTAAATGTCTGGTGGTTATAAAAACCTCAGTCATGTTGATTTTATGTAATTCTTGCAGGTTCAGTGATTTGTTTACTTGTCGTTACTCCTACTTTCGCTGAGGTCAATGCTTACAGCACTTTCTAAGCGATAAATAGATGCCAAATCATGGATTACCTGTGGAGCTGAAATAGTGATTTGCATGGTCTTAGGGCATCCTTCTTACATTGTGGTAAGAAGTAAACAGTTTGTGCCACATCAGTGAGTTCTGAGGGCAGTAGTAGTGATTTTCTATAGTTCCTGTAATGATTTGTTATGATATTAGATGACCTTCTGAAACCTTCACCTTCTAGAAGTAGGTAATTTATATGAAAATTACAGTTTTCCATTTAAAATTAAAACAAGCTTCCAGTCTTCATGAGTGTAGAGACAGACAGGAGATGTAATCTCAGTATACCACTCAAATCAAAAATCAAAAAAGTAACCCCTTTCCCTGCTCCGGTACCGAGCATTTAAACCTCTTTTTCCTTCTCCCTCCTTGAAAATACTGGACCCTGCTCTGGAAGTTTTGAATGGCTGAAGCTGGAAGTATTAGGGAAGACGTTTTAGGTGCTTATGCATTTTCTGAAATTCTGTTTCCACTTTTAGTTTTTGTCTTTTTCACAATATTACCTCTTCTTTTCTCAAATCGAGGGCCTTGCCAACATTTTTTTCAATGTGAGTTTCTCAGTCACTTTGGCTTTGTTCTTAGTCCTTCAGGTTGGAGCCCTACAGCATTCCTATTCTGGATATCTAGTCTGCCTTGACTTTGAAAGTCGTAATTCTTTGAGTCTGATAGGCTGGTTCTTGTATAGCTAAGATGATTGTTTTCTGCTTGACCTTTTTAGCCTGAATTCTTTGCCAAAGAACATTTATTTGATTTCTCATTAAAAATTATAAGATAAATATCTTTACGTAGTTGAGAAAGGAGAATTAGTTTGATTTTTTGATAACTAATACAGTAACTTGTCTTTTTTGTCTGATTTCCTGAATTTCTTCTCAGCAAAAGTGAAAGTACGGAACTGTGGTGAAAATATGCAAGAAAGACACAATAGTATGTGAAAACAGAATGGGCTGTAAGTGATGAGGGGAAATGGTGGATTCTGTGGATGTTAATTTTGCTTATGTGAAATCCTTTATTTGGTTGGAGATTGTGCTTAAACTTTACATCAGATAAGCTGTGAAGGCTTACTTGACTTGGATTTTTTTGCGCAGGGTGACTTTCACCCAAATACTATGCTGTAGTTATGTTAGATTGCTGATGATCTTGTCCTAATATGTAAAATACTATGCTCTGCTGTTTAGTACAGAAAGTAGTCTGGTGGACAGAACAGTGGGCATGAATTGGAAGCTCCTGTGTTTTACACTGGAGGAAAAAGACTGTGGATATCGTGGACTTCATGAGAGACAAACCAGAAATGATGTATTTATGCACCTGTAGAGACGTTAGTGATCTACGGATGAAGGGTCAGATCCTCTCATATTAGGGAAAGTGGCAGCCCTCTAGTGTGGATCTGCCCCTGGGACAGTCGTGGATGGCCACTGAGATGCACTGTGTTTGTAGGGGCTACAGAGCTGGTTTAGTGGGTGTAACACCTTATCTTTTCTACAGCTGGAAGGGAGAAGTGCTATAGTTTCTTCCATGCCTGTTAGTCCTGGCTGTCATGCTATCCTCTTCATAAGCCTGAGTGGAATGAAATGGACATGGGATCTGAGGATTACAGGGGCTGTTAAAAGCTTCCTCCTATCTTTGTTGCCCTGAATCATTTGCCATAGGGTTCATGGAGCAGATGTGAAGGATTTTCATATGTCCTTACTATTGGTTTTAGTTAGTATCTATGTTTTTTCCTTTCCTTGTTTTCCAGCTTGCACCTGGTTTTTGTTTTCTAAACATAACCCTGAGGTTAAATAAGTGCCAGAGATACCAGTTAGAATTTACAGTGCTAGGTAGTACATTTTCAATGGTGTTTGTTGCAGTGACAAGGTAGCTTGCACAGTTCTAAACTGCTGATAAGAAATTGTAAAAAGAAGCTAAAAGTCTACAGTGACTAAAGCCATGACTTTATTTTCATGCTAGTTATGGAGAAATACTTGCCCCCCCCACCCCCCAGTAAATGCTTTTCAGATAATATATTTCAGATTCTGGTGTCATATAGTCTCTCCCAACGTTATGTTTTGTATCAAAAGTTTTGTATCAGAAGTGAAAATAATTTGGTACTCCTTTCATTTTTTGAAAAAATTAATGCTAAAATAGTACTACTTCATGGCTATCAAGTACTGTGCCTTGACACAAACACCATACAGAAACATGTCAGCACTCTCAAAAGGTTAGTTGCTATTTCAGGGTGTTGAATGTGTTCTAAGTAAACACAGCCATAACCAAATAAGTGTTACATTTTTCTTTCAAGAAAATAAGTAATCAGACCATTTTGAAGCCCTAGGCAGCATGCTATTTGTTAGTCAAAACTTGTTCTTATAGAATTATATTTAAAACAAAAAAGATACATGAATTGTACAGGAAAAACAAAGTAATTTTAAGGTGAAGGAGTATAAAAAAAGAGTTATGGCTGCTCTTCAGCTATAAACTCAGGGCACTGTGCTGCCACATATATTGTATTTGTTCCGAGCTCGCTACAATATTCCTGGATAGATGTGTATTAAAAGTGAAATAGAAGACATAAATTTGGATTTCTTTACTTTTGATGGTTTGGTTTTCATGCTACGTACAGTACACTTTAACAGCTTTAGAAAAGTTTGAAAAGTCAGGCTGCCTATGATACTGTTCTTATCTCTAGTGGCATTGTTTTATAATCCTGGATAAACTGCTAGCCTGTCTAAAGCTTGGTTTCTGTACTACTATAATAAACTGTATAAGTAACTGATAGAAAGTCCTTTGTAAATGGAGGAGTGCAGGACTTGAACCTTAGTGACTGCAGTATGAGGAGCCATTGCATTCCAGAGCTTGCTCACTGTCTCAGTGTTTGACTTAGTGGTAGGTGATTTATCAGAATAGGTGGTACTGTTTCCTGTTGCCTGCTTTGGGTTGCTCCCATCACTAGCTCATAAGTCAGCATTTGGGTCCTTCTCTGTTCACCATTATCAGTTTTGCTAGGGTTCTTTAATTGAACTGAACTTCTTTCTTGATGGAAAACTTAGGGTAAGGCAAGCTGCTAAGATCTTTATGCTCCTGAGAGAACCAGAGATAATTTCTTTACTTAGTTTTATTGAAGTTTGTGGAGTGAAAAATGTTTTCCAGCTGTGTCGTTCCGGTATAATTTGCTGGAAGATTCCAGATACTGGCCAGCACAGGGGCTTAGCAGACTTGCCCATTAGTGTGATTGAGTTGAGCACATCCACAGAATCCACTTCAGATTGTGCTGTAGTTTTGAATGGGATGGGCAATGCCCTATTATTTTCATCCACCAAGATGTAATCAGGTTAGAGGAATTCAAAACAGAGAATTATGATTAAAAATTAATCTGCTTTTAGACTTATAAAACTTGTCTTTTAAAGCATCTTTAGTTCATAGGCTGTGGGCATAGCGTATTAAAGCTACACCTGCCACAAAATGAGCTAGACCAGATTTACAGCATTTTAACGGTGTCTGTTTGTGTTGTACGCATGCTTTCATCAGTTTGATTAATATGTAAACATCCTTATTTTTACCGCAGAATGAAGCCTGAATAGAGGCTTTTGTTGCAGAGCAGTTGACAGACTGCAGGCTGACCTGCTGAAGTTCTTCCTACTGTCTTGTTCCAATAGCTGTACATGAAGTCAACCTGAGACTGTGTCTTTCCGTTAACTTTGCTTGGCCTTGGCTAACCTCCCTAACCATCTTGGACTAGCAGTGGTGGTTAACAGATCATGATATGTAATTTTGCTTTTGGTATGCCTAGTCATATGGCTTTCAGTGTTTGTTATATAATTGGTATAACATCGATGCAATATACAAAGAAATGCAGTATAATATACATTAATGTATAAATGTAAATATAAATAAAAATATAGCTGCAATAAATTTTGGAAACTCTGTCTTTGAGCTGTGCCCATGGAAGACATTTCTGCCACTCACTTTCTCTCCTATCTTTCATCTAGAGGTTACTGTCACATAGGAGGCAGGGCATGTATTGGGTTCTCTGCTGTTCACAGCACAGTGCCTCTGGGATGGCTTTATGCTGTTAATGATTTTAGCTGAATTGTTGGACTGGTAAGAGATTAACTAAGATGTGGCATGGTTTCACTTTTACCAAGTCAGCCAAGTCAGCCACAATATTTACTAGCAGAGGGGAGACACTAGATTAAAAAACTTGTATGCAAATGAACTTGCCAGATGGTAAGACTTTATATTTCTACTTTCACTTACTTATTGTACTATCTTATTATTTTACTTTTCTCACTATTACTGTATTTCTTTATTCAGGAAGACCAGGTAGGTTATTTCGTTAAAGACTTGTGGTTCTGTTCTTGTGTACCTCATTTATGTGTGAGGTATAGCTTGATAATGTTTGAATATCATTTTAGATTAATGATTAAAAAGCAATTAAAAAGTATTTTTGTGTGGCTTTCTATTAAAAATTCTGCAGCTCACATGCTCAACTGGTTTTTGGTTTTTAGTAGTAACAATTTAAAAAGCAGCACAGAATTATTTTTGTCATTAACATCTATGTATGGTAGAACACACGTGGGTAGGTCTGTTGAGTAAGAAGTTACCATTTTTAGGGGGTTTACCATTTATCAGTAGTTTTTTCCTAAAAGAAAAATAAATATAAAATAAAATTGAATCTGCAGCTTTGCTGATAAACTTCCACAAGGAGGGGGAAACTATTTTATTTTGGATCCTTAATTGTGTTTTATGGATTGGTTCCAGCAGATCTGAGGCATATGAAGTTGCTTTATTTCAGGGGGTCACAGGCAATTTAAATGATAAAGTTGGCAAGAGAGAGAAGCAAATCTGTCTTGGAGTCCACAGGAATTTGCAGAATATGTGTTGTATAAAAATGCTTAACATTTGTAGAGCCTGACATCATGTTCAATGACACAGGCCATTCACCATATTGAAAATTGACCTGAGTGCTTCTGTACCATCTGATTGTAATCTAAATTTGTGGTTTATAGCTTGAAACAATTGGATGGCAGCTTAATCTTCAAATGGCAGAGTCCATGCAAGCGAAGCTGAAGTCTCCTCGAGCTGTGCTAGAGCTGGGAGTGAGCAATGAAGAATCAAAGGTAAGAAATACATGCCTGGCAGAGTTGGAATGTGTTGTGGTGATGACCTTATGTTTAAAGTTTGGAGGCATGAGTTGGAACTCTTGATTGTTGTTAGTCTCACCAGTGTTTTCATTTTTGTGTTTCATATAATTATAGTAAGGACTTCAAATTGTGAAGTATTGATGTAATAGCATACATATTGGGTAGACTTAGAGCTGTGTTACCAGCTCTTTGGACTGTAAAGTAATAGGGAAATATCATGGAATATGGTTATTTTAGGTGTCTCAAATATTTTTGTAGATGATTTTAATCACATGGCATGGATTGGTACTTCTGGTACTTTTAATGCCTAATAGCTTGCAGTAACTACCGTGCCTGTAGTTATGTAAGATACTACTCATCACGTGCAACCTTTCTGTGCTCGTGATGTATTTATATGAATGATGACATAGTACGTGAGGTCACAGAAAAGCAGTATTTGGAGGTTTCAAAGTCTTAAGTTCAAGGATTTTAGTGATTGGTGGTGTTTCAGTGCCAAAACCCACTAACGAACATAATTTTTTATTCATAAAATCTGTATCTTTGGTTAGCTAGCATGTTTTAAATTAAACACATGAGTTACTTTTAACCTTATGTTGCTAATTGAAATTGGAGTCTTTACTTCTGCTGTGTCTGTCAGAATGTTTATCTATGAAAAAGTCAGTATAAAAGATTTGAGGGGAAAAATCAGAACTCAGTTCTGCTTTAGCGTTGCATTTATGTCATAGTAATTTTACTATGTGAGTGGAAATTCTGATTTATGGTAGAATAAAAGAGAATACATAGCTTATGTTTGAGCTTCTCATCAGGACTTGCAGCAGTTGTATTTTTTTCAGCAGTTCACTGCAATCTGTATTTTTGAAATGCAAATACAGGAACCAGACAATATTTTATGTCCAAGCTGCATTGTGCAGCACTGCATACAGATTGAATTCTGTGGCAAAGCAACTTTTTAAAAAATGAGAAAAAAATGTCACTTTTATGTAACACGGAAAGTTTGTCCGTTTCCTTTACAAATGGAATTCAGGAAGTGGATTTTTTGTATTGTTTCCTCTCTATTTCTCGTTGTGGGTATAACTAGATGTCAAGATCAGAATTATTTTACAATAATTACAAGGCTAGAGTAGACTTGTAACTGGCATTTAGATAGAACAGTGCAACAAGAAGGACACAGCGATGCTTTCACGCTACAGACACTAAAATTTAAAAGCCTGGGTTGGTGTGAAGATGGTAACTGCAGGGTTTTTTTGCTGAATGATTACATCCTAATATAGAATAGGTTTAAGACTGGCTAATATCTGCTTATATACTGACAGAAGTGTTGGAGGATAATTTTTGTGCCCTTTTTGCATCTTCGTGGTCTCTTTGTGCACTAAGTATTAAGTTATCTGAAAATCCTAGATACTTCTTTTTTTTCTCCCCAAACTTATGTGTGTGCCTCTAGTGCAGAAATTCGGCATTAGTTTAGCATATATGTTCTTAATCATTGTCTTAATTTCTTACAAAGCTTTTTTAAAAATAATTCACAGATACAATGACTTGAAATTTTTTCAGGGAAGACGTGAAATACTGTTACAGAGGAGCTTTTGTGGGCTGGCTCATTAGGGGGCAGTAGTGCTCTTTGTCATGCCGGAGCTTTGAATGCTTTTTTGAGATAACTCAGAATCAATTCTGAAGTCAGTGGTTGTGGGAAGTGTTAAGTGTTTACATTTCTAATCTGTATATAACAATAGAAATTTGTCTTCCTCATGTACAAAACTAAACCCTATTAAAAAAAACGTACCGAGCAAGGTAAATGAAATTGGCCATTATTTCCACTTTTGCTAGCTGAAAGTAATTGTACTAATACGTTAATATGTACTGCAGCTCACTCCACTTAAAGATCATTTAAACAGTTCTTTCTCAGAAGCTGACATTTAAAATTACTATTTAAATTATCTCTCCAGGAGCGGTAATCAGAAAACCTGTGGATATATGTTGTTTGTGCTTCATGAAACAAAGTCAGAGGATTTGCTATATGCTATATAAATATTTATAGAGTATATTTTGTCAGCTTCAGATGAAATGCAGAGTCCCATAGGTATTATACCATGAAAATTCAAAAGTAACATGGTTTTTGGTTCTTTCAGGTGATTCAGGCTGCTAGTGACATTTGTGTTGCCCAGGAAATATGCTGTTAGTAACTAGTAGTAATTGTGATTAGACCACATGATTTTTGGTGGACTGTTTTTTCCTGGGTTTTGTTACAAATTTGCACTTTGCTTATACTTAGACACTGAATTGAACTTGATTTGGGTCCAACAAAAGTTTTTCACCGTGGGAGTGATTCAGTAACGGGATGAGTTACCTGGAGAGGCTGCAGAGTTGCCAGCCTTGGAGATACTCAGGAGTCAATGGGACAAGTCCCTGAGCATCCTGATTGAAGCGTAGACTTGGCCCCGCTGTGAGCAGGGGGGTGGATCTGGTGGGCTGCCAAACCCTGCCTTCCAGCTCAAGTTGTCCTGTGATCTAGGCTGCTTTGAAGCTCGATTGCTGATGGTGTTTTGTATGAGGAGGAGACAAAAGTTTTCAATTAAAAATCCAATTAACAGCGACTTCTTACAATGATTCAGAATTTGAAATGTTTAATTGCATTTCTAAGTCTGAAGGAAGTGGAATTTCTATGAAGTAGCCACACAAAACAAGCTGGTATGATAGGAAATTTTTGAACTGCAAGACCTTTTTGCTTCCATTCTGATATTTTAATGAGCTAAGGTGACATTTAGAACTGATCTGTAAGATACTGGGTGTGTATAAGGGTTTTCTGTAATAATATAATATGGTTTCAGATTTTTTGGGCTGTTGAGTTGCAACACAAATCTCGGGATTTTTTACAGGCTGTTATTTTTATGGCTGTAGAGTGAATTAACCAGTAGAGGGAGCACAAATTAACAATCCTGATAATCTGTGCTGCTAATTATGCTTTTGATTTGCAAACAAAGACTGATCCCGAAAAGTGCTGTGTTTATTTAATGTCTGTTTCTTTCAGTAATTTATTTAATAATTATCCACATAGGCACACACTTGCACATTCTTTCCCGCTGTTAATAGCAATAATTCCTTAGACCAGCTAGTGCAGACATTTCTAAACAACTATGATCATTTTCTATAACCACAGGAGCCGTATTAAAAAAAAAAAAAAGTAGTAAAGGCTGTAGAAGAGGTTTGAGGGCTTCAGAAATGTGACATCATTGGTGCTGAATATCACTGCAGAGGAATATGAGAAGTAGAAGTATGTTCTTAAAGAGTTTCTGCTTCACCTCTTCACTAGGAGTATCCACTAAGGCACATTACTATATAACATCTTTATTATTGTGTATTTTACACATGATCTGTAGTTAACATTTATGCTTGAAAATCATTAAGATAAATAAACGATTCTTGCCCAGTGCTGTCTTTCAATAGTTTTGGGTTTTTTTTTTCTCTAAATCCATTCCACAGATTTTGTTAGATTCAGTTATCTAATTACAATTTATCCTATGGAAGGCTTTGCTCTTTTCTTGGTTTTCCTTCTCTTTATTTCGTCTATGATTTTGTTCTTAACCATTCAGGACTTCTTGCTTGAGCTCTTTTTTTCAGTCTGAATGCTATGTATAGATTCCTTATGAGAATTCAATACTTTGTTTATTTTTTTCCTTCTTTATACATGCATTTGAAGAATTTTGTTACAGGATTTTCTCTGCCAATGCAAGACAAAAAATAACTGATAAATGTGCTAATTTGTTAAACCTGCTAATGTAATACTTTGGACAAAAGACGGATAAGTTACTATACTAATTTAGTTAATTTCCTTTTAATTAATTTCCCCTAACTTCTACATGCTGTGAAAGGGGAATATAACAATGGTAGTATTTTAAACTATTTTTTTTCTGCAACTGTTTGTTTAAAATAAAAATGAGGTCTGGCTGCATTTGAAGCTGAGATCACAATACATATCATTCTACAGAGTAAATAGAAGTCTGGAAATCTTAAATGATTATCTTTTACTTGTTAAAATAGCAGGACATGGTTTTCTGGTGTGTTTTTTTTTTCCTCCTAGTTTCTACAGACTTTCTATGCGTTTCTGGACTGTGAACAAATCTAGACTTTAGACGTTCTGCTCTGTTTACTTCAATAGGTATGCCATTCTGCTTCCGAAATTTGCCATTGTGAACACATCTTTAACAGCGGAGTAGATGAGGAACAAAGCTTTTCTTCTAGTGGAGCTAGATCAGTCGCTCAATTCAGGCTGTAGGTTCTGTGCAGCCTATATGGCATGCAGGCAGGACCTGCACTTGGGTGGATATTTAAGGAAATACAGTGGTGCTTCCCCTTCCCCCTGAATTTAGCCCTTTGTTTCCCTCTGAAAAGAAGTTATATTTGTGGAGTTGCATGACACTGAGAGTTGGTGGGTGCTAGTGATATGTTCCCACTCCAGAGAGGTAGGAGGTGGCAGAGTCGAGTATCTGTACCATGATGTATCCCCTTCATTTGCCTTCTCAGTCCTCAGCATTTGGGGTGGTGCATTTAGGTGCCTTTTTTTTTTTTTTTTTTAAATAGAGAGTAATTTGTATCTCTAGGGCCTCAAAAAAGAGACACCTAAAAGACATGATGCTGGTTGAACTGTGATGAGGTGCAAAGATTAAACAATTATAAATTGCTTCTCACATTCATCAGCTGCCTCTCAACCACTTTCTGTTCTGATGAGGACATCACCCTTTTCCTTCTCAGAACACAAGCAAGCTTGCATGTACACTTTTGAACTGAGTTTAATCTTTTCACCAAGCAGATTTTTAAGTCTCTAGCAATTGCAAAAGGTAAGTAGGACAGGCTTTGGATGAATGCAAAATGTTTAAGGATGAGATTGAGAGAAAAGGTGTTTTTCATTCCTATTTAGAGGAGGTGATTGGAGGCCTGAATAGCCTCAGATAGCACAGTCCTGGTTCAAGGTCTTTCTGAACTTCTGTATACGAGCAAGATTGCTGCTTTTGGCAGGGTACATCTCAGAACAAAATTGGTTTCATGAACTAAAAATCTAATAAATACTGCTGCTGATAAGAAAGAGGAAACTTCCCTAAGAGGAGGTTTCAGAATATTGAGAAAAGTTGTTGTATTTGTAGGAGCTGTGGTGAGAATGACTGTGTATTCTTGAGTGTGTGGAACAGCTCAGAAGAATGAGCCTGAAATTTATAATTTGCTTCCAGGCTGTCACATTGCTACAGAAAGCTGCCAGAAATTTCATTTCTCAACCACGAGAGCCAGAAATTCTGGACTTGCTGTGCACAGCAATTCTTCCATTAGACTGTTTTTGATCTATCATATCTATTATCTCTGATTAAATCCATTTAATTAGAGGAAAAAATGAAGCTACAGTCCAGAATTTTCAAGATGCTGAGAGGACTTGTTTTCTTAAAAGTGTAGAAATGGACAGCAGAGTAACCCATATCCTGTAAGTTGTGAGTAGTTTGGCATTTTACTTAGAAACCATTTACCAGATGGTGTGACTCCAGGAGTTATGCACTCACCTCTGGCAATTGTACTGCAGGGTGTAGTTAATTATCTGACCCGATTTGTGATCTTACATGATTTAATTACCCACCTTATAGTAAGGATCTCTTTACAGGGATCTCTTTACAGTATTCTTATGTTTTACCTGGCCACATATACAATTTATGAATACAATCTGTAACACATGAATTTAGAAACACTGTAACTGCCTGCAGCCTCTGCATATGCTCTGTTCCCACTGAAATACTTCTGTCACTTTGTCCATGTGTCTTTGTGTCATGGAATTAGAGAAGAACACAGTCCCAGTTGACCATGTACAGTTGGCTGCAGCCTTTGGCAACCTCAGCCTACAGTCAGTAGTGAAACTCTTGCTTTGTACATAAGTACATTGAATTGTCTGTAATGTGTAACTTTACCATTGTCAGTTCAAATAAGCAGCAGAAAAGTAGATGAAATACCTAACTTTTAAGTTTAAATTTGGTGACCCATTTCATTGCCAGGCAGAGTTAAACTTTAAGGCTTTGAGGGCGTCTGAAAAACACAAAGATTTGGTGAGTTTTTCTCATTTAATGCAGTTGTGCATGCCAACTTTTTTCTTAAAAAATTTGTTTCCCATTTGGCTCAAATTGATTTTGTAAGCTTGGTTCTTCAGTCTTTTCAGATGAAGAAAAGTATTCATGGGATTCATTGCAAGTTCTCATACATCTATATGCTTTCTTGCCTGCTATTCTCAGAAACTATGCAGTGTTTTAGTGAATGAAGTTGTCTTCATTTGTGTGTAGCAATGGAAAATAACCCTATTTTTTCAGTAATTTTGCTGTGCTTTTTCAGTACTTCCTGGCAGTACTGATCCCCCTGCTTTTACTTGGGCAGTAAGCTCTGTGGTGCCTTCACAAATGTGTTAAAAATTGGCATCTGTCCCGTCTGTTTCTTTGTGACTCTAAGGTAGAAGTATAAGGTAGTGTAAGATATGGGTGAGATTAGGGAGAGGTGATCATAAAGGTTGAACCTTCTCATAACAGCAAAGCTCAGTCTTACCAACATAACTCTTCTGCGTAAGTTCTCCCTTAGAACGAAGCCTTTGAGAATTGGAGATGAAGGCAGAGGAATGCCACGTGTGATCTCCAAGTCAACAGCTTTCTAACATGGATGTTTAAGAACAGATAATTCTTCTATGTGTAGATACTTAAAAATCAGGATTTCTTCTGAGTGTTAAAAGGTATAAAATTCAGAGGGTTTTAAGGCCTTTAGCTGTATCAAATGGGTAGCATTTTATGGCTTTTAAATCAATGGTTGTTTCTTTCATTATTTGACAATTAGTAGCAAGCAGAGAAGAGGTGGAACATGTTCTTTATAAAAGCAGAAGATTAACTTTTTATATATGAAAGCCTTGGTGTTGGGGAAGCTGTGCAGAACTACATGTAAACGTGTGTCTGTACATTTTCTGAGTACCACTGGAAATGCTTCTCAGTTCTTCAGTCTATAAAATGATGAACTTGTTACTGCTGAGCAGTTGCAACTTGGAGAGATTTGCTTGTGGAAAGTTTTGTTATCTATTAATCCTTTATTTTTCCTTTGAGGGGCTCTAAATGGGAAAAGTTATGAGAGACATAGAATTTTCAAAAAGGATTTTCCGTGTGTTTTTACTCAGTAGAATTACGCTTCAAAACACTTCACATCTTTAACAGCCAACAGTGTTTTATTTTCCTGTACCTGATTCTCTTGTTGGAACAGGTAGGATTGTCTTCTACAGTCATGATAACTGCCTATTTTGCATTTATACTGACATTTCAGAAGCAGTTGCCTTGCTCCTCATTACTGTAGCAGAAGGTTGGGAGCACTCTGTGCTTTGCTGTTTGCTTCTTGGGTGGAAATAGAAGAGATGCACTCTTCTTAATGCCTTTTCTTCTGATAGTGCGTACTGTGTTGAAGGCACTCTCTGAATATGAGGAGGTCTTTAGCCAGAAATAAAACATAGAAAAGATGGGCTTAAAAGTAAGATCTAAGTATATACAGAATGTTTTAATGGAAGTTGTGAACTTGCCTATAAATGCCTCTAACTTTTGCAGCTGCACCATAGAAATGCAATTTTTTGGAGGCACTCCAAAAAGAGGTAGGTTAATAACTTTGCTTGGGGTATCCAGAAAGAGCAGTATGGAGTGTTCAAAGAAAGCTTTAAGTCTTACACAGCTTATTTGTTTAAAAAACAACAACAACAACAAAACAACAGAAAAGGTGATTAAATAGCAGGCTTGTAGAAGAGAGAGAGTATGATATCCACACCTGCCTAGACTGACTGCAGTGCTCCAACTTTTCTCTACATAATTTCCTGTTTTTTCCAGGGTTACTGTAGTTGGATAAAATTTCTTACCACTGCATTTTACTTCTGCAACTGTGACAGGATGGGCAGAAAATAAGGGAAACTTTCTGCCTTCGATTCCTGTGTTACACCATGCTGTTTACTGAAACACTGCTCAGCAGGCTCTGTGATGGACATGGATAGAAATGGAACTCTTGTAAGCAGAAGAAAAATTCTGTGAAGAAACAGGAAAACAATCTAATACAAATGCCAATCAAATGGGTTCTTACTGTCCACCCTAAGTAGTTCATTAGTAATTTGCGTAACTTTTTGTTCCATTTTCTTCATAAAGTAAGTAATTATACTGACTTTTTTGAACTTGAGCTGCTGAGGAACACTGGCAGGAGTTTTATTTCCTTGTTTTCCCCAACATTTCATCTGCCTTTTCTATTATTAGTGACAAAAAAAGCATACCTGCACAAAACTTCTTAAACTTCTTTTTTAAGAAGTACTTGATTATTTTGTCCTGAGTTGTGTATTTTTCATTTTTGAAAGTTAAGTGGATGGGTTAGCTTGGAAACTGTGATTTTATGTTGCTGTTTAAATTATATGACACATATTCTAAGAGGAAGGGAGATGAGCAGGAAGGTATAAGAGGCATGGAGTAGTCACTGAGCCTGTGTGTTATTTGTGTTGATTCTCTGTGTAGCTTCTGAAGAGCCTAGCTGCAGGCTGACATATTTTAACGCAAGTCAGACACTCTGATCTTGCACTTCTCCTGTCTTTGTTTTCTTCGTAAAAAAATCTTGTAGACTAGAAGTCCTCTATAGCTAATTTCTGATTTGTGAAATGTAGTATTTTCAATCCATTTTACTTAATTATTGCTGTAGGGCAAGTTTTTATCAGAATATTTAATAAGAACATTATATAAATGAACATTTTGAGAAGTACAATAATATTTGGCATATTTGTTTTCTTGCTAAGTGCCATGTTACCTAAAAAACTTTGTGTGTTATATCTTTATGCACATCAAATGGGTCATTTTAATCAGTGTCTAGTTTTATTTTCTTCTCCCTATAGTATTAAATCACTTGCTTGATCTTCACTTGCACTAGACCTAGTTATTCCAATTCTTATATTTGTAAAGTATTTTCTTTTGCCTATTTAGGCTGAATATTAATTGTTTTTCCTTGAAAATATAGTTATGCTGTGTGTCCTGACAAAATAAAGCCAGCTTCACCATCAAATCCAGTTAAGACATGGACATTTCCAAGGCAATTCTGACACTGAAGTTGTGTGTAATATCTGCCTTGTACAGGCTGGAACTGATATTTAAAATTACAGAACTCTGATGTGTATTTATAAGCATTTCATTACAAACCTGGATATAATTACATGCTTTTAAAATCTGTTTCAACTGCCCTTAGATTCTGGAAGATGTCTGTGTTAATAGAAGAGCTGAAAAAAAAATTAACAAGTATGATTTTGCCTTTTTAAGTTTCTGAAATGCAAAAAGAAGGTTGGGCCAAATGGATTAAAAATCTCATAGATAATTCGCAATATTTAAATAGCTTCTAAAATCTGGGAAAATTTAGAAAAGTTAACTTTCATTTTTCCTTAACTTTCCGGCTTGTCAAATCTTTGATTTTTTTTTTTTTTTTTTTTTTTTAAAATTCATTTCTAGTTTATTTTGTCCTCTCCAACAAACTTTTCAACTCCCTTACCAGAGGATGTACTTTGGAATGGGCATGCAGAGCTGCATTTGAGTAGCTAGTATGTTTACATGGAGGAACATCAGCATCAGCTTGAGAGTCAGCAGTGCAGTGCTGGAGCGGGGAGCTTCAAGTGAGCTGTCCCTTGCAGCTGAAGTGTATGCTGACCTGTTAGAGAGGTAACAGTGAGGTCCCAGTCCTGGGAGGAAAAGCTGCTGGCTTTCCCTTTGGCATCTTGACCGCAGTGGTCATAGTCCCATCTTCTGAATTGGGAGGGGGAGAGATACTGGTTGAGTAAGGGTAGAGATTTCCAGTCAAAATATGTGTATAGGACTGGGGAGTCTTGGTAGTATCCCTTAAATTTATATAATAGGGTCAGTTTAGCTTTCTTCCAGAAGAAGCACTGCTGAGTGTCTGAGGGCAGAGGGATGATTTTGGTAAATTTGCAAGAGCTTTAACTGTATGGTGCCATCAGTACTCTTGTCAGTATGAAGTTGAACAATTGTGAGATTCTGCTTCAAAACACGAGTGGTTGGCAGTATTTCCTTTCAGACTTTCTCTGTAATCCTTTCAAGAGTAGGACTAGCCACAGAAACCAAAAATGAACTGTTTGAAGCATCTGAACATGGTGTCTTTTATAATACTAAAAAGTGAGGATATCACATATGAAACTGTTTACTTTGGGTTAAGAAATTACAAATTCTATTACAGTATTTTTAAAGTGCATCCCAAAGTAGAGAAGCTGGTCTGTGTCAGAGCATTTGCATCTTGCCAGGGTCAGGTCCCATAGCTTACTATGGGACCACTTTGGGGCTATGCGTACTGCACCTGGTCACGTTTCTCCCCCTCGCCATTGTCTCTGTACACAACCTATCATGCGTCTTGCTGAACGACACACATGCGTACCTTTTCTTCCTAACCACGTCAACACTTAAATTGGAAGAGGCTGTTTGAGAGTGAAACGGTGGCAAGGAGCCGCTGCCAGGCCAATTCACATACCATGCAGGTTGCACCTTACTTTTGTCTCTTGTACCTTTAGAAAACATTGTGGTGAGGAGAACCATATCCAGTTTCCCTGCTGGTTCATACCTTGCTGGAGGCTCTATATTACTTAGACTATTACACACTAATTGTATGACAAGCATCTCACCAGGTCTGCTCAGAGTAGTACAGAAGGAACCCGCGCTTCTTCATTTGCGTTCAGTTTATGTTTGTGTTCACCATCATTGTGATTCTCCCCTGTGCTCTACTTTTTCTTTGTCGGTTCTTTAAATATATTGTTTTGTGAGTTTTGGTACAAAATTGTCCTGTCAAGGGAAAGTAATCTTCTCGGTGATTACGAGTTTCCAACCAAGCTGCTTTGTGAGTTAATAGCATGGTTTTGAATTTAAAAGCAACCGGATTGTTCTCTGTTTTCTGTCCGCTTTGCAGGATCGCTGGGCTTACTTTCCTGTTACTTTTGCTAATTTTTTTGTCAATGTGCAAACTAATGAAATTGCCAAATCTGGCTTCCTGGAAAAGTAGTATGTATATTCTTGAAAGAGTACAAAGTGAGCATCTCCTGCGTTGCTAACATCTGTCCTGCTTGAGGCAATAAATATACAGTACATGCTGTCAAGCAGTATCAGTGCTATGCATTTGACGTTGAACAGGTGTCTGTAGCAATGCTGTGACACCCTTTCCAATCATGCTTCAGATGGAATTTTTTTTTGTCACCTCATTTATACACAAGGGTGGCAGTTTTCACTCACCTTGGTTCCTTTTGTTTACAAATGACTGGACTCTGGTATCTGGAACTATGTGGCATCTAAATTTGTGCCACTTGGCTTTGTATGAACGTTTAGCAAACTTTAAAAACTGCTACGGCAAGTGACCTTTTTCACTGGTTAAAATACATGAAATATGACCTCTTTCAGAGGAAAACCACAACCCACAACGTGCCCTACAGCCCCTGCGCAAGTCTTGTTCAGTATGATTGTGTAAAATCACTACTAATGAAAGAACAAATATGTATTTCTAGGAATGCAAACTCACTGGCAAGGCAGCAATAGAAAGAGATTTCAAGGGGGAAAAGAAAATACCTTTTTTCCTGTATCGAGACAGATCCTGTTACTAAGACTACATTTTGAAGCCTTGTAGTAATGAAAGGGCAGTACAAAACCAAAAGTAGAGCCAAAGCTAATGAAAATGCTTGTCTAACTTGAAAGTTATACATAAGGAAAAGCTGCTTCTTTTTCTGACCCCTTGAGCAACATTTTTGTACTTTCATATACATAGTCAGAGTAACTGAGTTGTCCAACCAGGCCATGAGATGGAACCATACGAGTGGGTCAAGTGGAAGAAAAAATTGCACTGTGATGCTTTCTCAGTGAGTTTATAGCTGTCTCAGTGTAAGAGGATGATAATTTCTGCTGTGCATGTAATCAAAATATTATGAGAATTGCTTTGTAAGTGGTGTTTGTAAATGCTTTCCTTCCTCAACAACATCAAGATTAGGCACTGAGTTTTTCAGTAATGCCTGATTCAAGGCTTTTCGCATTACTTCTGGTGCATAGAGGCAGGCAGCAGAGTTTTAAAGAGGCTGAAAATGCTAGATTATTTCTTTGTCCTCTTTTCCGACATCAGCAATAACAAGGAGCTGGGAGATGCTTATGCTTGGGAGTAAGTCATATTATGAGATTGGAAATATGACAGCAAAACATGTTACCAAAGGCCAGATTTGTAGGCAGCTCTGGGTGATATATATTTTTTTGATTAAGGACTTCAACACTAAAGGGTATACTTGTCTCCTTCATGAGATGAAGTGTATTATCCACATAGGTGGATACTAGGTGTTGGCATAGGAGAGTTACAGACTTAAGCTTTCTGGAGAAGCACTGACACTGTACTTTAGGGGTCTGCCCACTGGTGGCTTAGGAGTGCTTAGTAGTAGTAGGCTTAGTAGTCCTGGAGGGTTTTGCAGCCAGGAACTGAATATAGGCCTCACTAACTGCACAGAGGAGTTCAAATTCATGTTGGATTTCCTCTTCTACTATTCTGAATCCTAAAGGCATTTCAAAATCTAACTGTACACACTTGAAAACAAATACATATCTTTGTTCCAGAACAAGTGCATAAACATTACAAATACTACCTGCAAATACCTGAAGTCATTATTGAAAAGCAAGTGTGTTTTATTAGAAGATCTTAAGAGTATTCAGGAGGAGAGGGTTCAGTTTAGAGGCTGGAAGAAAGGTGTCTGTAGATTCAGGAAGGTCCTTGTGGCTGCAGAGAAACATAATTCCTGAGCTGTGCTTTCTTGTCATTTTTAGATCACTTTGCCTCTTCACATTCCCATTCCTTCTTCCTTTCCATCATCCTGTCTTCATAGGAACAAGCACATTGTGCTCCTATCAGAGAAATGCTACAGATTCCAAAATACAGTTCAAGTTCCTCAAACAGCAGAGCTGCCATCAAACTGGGACAGAATTCCCGGGATTGGTGCTATGTCTAAGAAGTTCTAATACATGTCTTCAAGTGCTGCTGTCGTATAACCAGTATCTTTTTTTATTGTTGCTTCTGTTTCTTTTCTTCTTGAACAACAGCGGATTAAATAAGATATAATTCTTTATTAGATTGGTTTCCTTTTCTTCTTCAGGTCTTAAAGCCCTTTTTGTGCTGTAGGGTATCTTCTGCTCCTAAAGGGATAGCATGGAATGATAAAAATGCAAGAAAGATCTTTAGGCAGTGTTTAGACAGTTTCAGAGTTTCTGGATGACAGTGTATTTCTATCTGTACTTTTGGAGGCTAACATTTATCAAGTTCTTGAGTTAGCATTTTAGTTTCCTTTTTCTAAATTTGTATCATGTTGAGGGGAAACGAAAGTCTTTCTGATGAGGGCCAAAATGGGTTGTAGATAATATGAATCAGATCAAGAATAGCCAGTTTTTAGTATTTAAGTTGATAGTATTTGATTTCTTTCCAAATGCAGATGTATTTGAGACTGTATACAGGAGGAAACGTTGAATGCTACACCTTTTCAGGAGAACTGCTTTGCTGCAGCAGCAAAGAGCTTCTCTGTTGGAGTGCATTGATTTGCCAAGGGTACTGCAGCCAGGCAGACTCAACTAAGCTGGCACAGTGATGTTTGAGAACAGCATTAACGCAACGGAGTGGTGCATAAAACAAATATGGGGAGGTGGAGGCGGTAAGGGCAGTTAACAGCAGCAGAGGAGCAAGGAAGCATTGTTCATTGAGAGCTAACTGAAGTTGAGTTGAACATGTAGAGATTTTTTTGGGTAAGGCTCGGGATGATTAACATGCAGGGAAGCAACACACTGTGAGAAGCATTATGCCACATGATGCTGTGCTTTGTTCTCAACCTGGTATCTTAAAAGTCATCCTGAGAAGCTCTTGAAAATTCAAGTGTAGCATAATTTGAATTTATTTTTTTAGTGGAATTGCTTTAAAATTCACATTACCATTTCAAACCTACAGTTGTATGCTCCTGTGGCCTTGAGGGAGTCAGAAAGAACTTGGAGCCATCCTTGACTTTAAGAGTGAGGCCTGAGATGCCTGTGTAGGACAGAGTACACTTGCATTTACTGCTTTTTGAAGAGGCAACCTTGACACATCTTTAGCTGAGGGAATGCGATCCAAGGGTGAGCCACAGATCAACAGCAGATCTTTCAAAGATGTGTAGAAATAGTGAGGAAGGATATAACAACAACAACAACCGCCAAACCCCAAAAAGACATCTAGTGTATCTGTTCTTTATGGACAGACGGATGAAACATATTTGTTAGCCCTGAGCATGAGAGGCACAGTGCTGTAACTTAAGCACCACAGTGAGACATTAGGTTGTGGATACTTGTTCTAAACCCTTTCTTCCCTTCTTTGCAATAAAATAGTTTCTTTTCAAAGCATTCCAATCCAACATAACCCAGCTTTGAATTTGTTGAAGTAACTTGAATGTTTTCATTAATGTGACTATTTTTAAGATGCTCTAAACCCGTGAACTTGAGAGACTACTGGCTTTTTATAGCAATGTGGCTTCAGACAATGGAAAAAAAAATAGCATTCTGTTTTTCCCACTGTTTTCTGAAGCACTTCAGTAATGTGCTTTCAGCGTTAGCGCTTGTTTTTGGTTTTTTTTTTTTAACGAAAGAAAGAAATAAGAATTGTGGACCAAACATAAGTCAGCCTATAAAACTGCAAAAAGAGCTTTGCAGCTCGAAACCAAAATACTATTACTTTAGTATGTACCTTTATATAAAAATAAGCGCTTCCCATTTTAAGAGTTACATGGAATTGGCATGTGTTTAATTCTTTCACAAAAAATTGCAGGGGTAGGGAGACTGTAAATGTTAGGAAGACTGCAGGTTATTATTGCTACTGGAAACAATATCCAGTAATGTGCTGTTCTTCCAACAGGTCTGGAACAGGTGCAAAATTAATCTTCTGCCATTATACATGTACAATGTATGTTAATATCTTTGTATTACCTCAGAGCTTGAGAAGATTAAATTGTTCTTTGGCTTTGTGGAAATAAAGTTTAAAAAAAAATCTAGTTATATGGATTCACAGTTTCCGTATGATTTGCATCTAATTCTTACACTTCCATTAAAATACTCTTTGCAGTTTTTTGTGTGGTTTTTTTTGTGTGGTTTTTTTTTTTTGATTAAAGAATACTGACATCTTTACTGAGTACAAAACCATTTGGAATATGTTGAGAAGAAAGTCTTTGGACTAGAAAAGTGTCTTTTAGTTTATCCCACAAAATCCCTTTCAAGATTAATTAACTTAAACTGTGTAAAAATTACCATTTCATTTTTGCTGATTGATTCTTATAGAAGTCCTGGATTTTTGCCCAAACATGAATTGATTATGAGCATTCTGATTTAAGGTCAGGCTTTGCTGTCATTAAACACCAAGCAGTTAACACTCTTGGGCACTGTAGAGCGCATACAGCCAGATACTGAAATAATGCACCTGGGAGAAGGAGAGTGCTTGGCTGGGCTACCTTCTTGTCTTGAGTCTAGAATAGGGAATCAGATGTGTATTCTCCACCTTTTGAAGGTGGTGTATAAAATAGTGTAGAAGAAGGTGACTAAGCTCCTTCCAGGTAGATGAATGCTCTACAGAAAATGGGGGGAAAAAAAAAAACATTTTCGAAGGGTATAAAATAGAATACACTCATGTACACTCATGAAAGGTGAGTGAGGTGGCCAAAAGAATTTTTCCAATTTTTTTAAAATTGTAATAAAAATCCCTATTTAAACTTGTAAATTAGAAAAAAAAAAAGTATATGTATAGCGAGGGACTGCAGATGTGCAACTGACAGTAAAATCTGTTTTGTTTAAAATTCCATTACTATGTGGGCTGCATGGAGCCTGGAAACGAGTTTGGAAACTGGGGCAGTAAATCCTTGACCAAGAAGGAGGAGAAGGTTACCTTTGGAACAGGCAGGTTTGATGAATAGGAAAGTATGGGGCTGGATTTCCTCAGCTGTACTTGTTAGAATGTTGGAGATGTTTTTATACTGAAGTTACTGATACAGACTCTAAACTTTAATGTTGCTTAAATTAAGTGGGATTTTTTTGCATGTGAATAGATACCTATGTCAACAGTTGTCAGGTGTCCTTCAAGGCAAATACAAAAGCAGTAGGACAAATTGTGACTGCAGACATGAACCTTGGAAATAAAAGCAAAGCAAAACAAAACCTCTTCCTCCTGCTGGATGTTGAGGAATGTATTGATTCTCCCTCTAAATCCATTGAAACAGCAAGAGTGTTTTTTCTTCTGTAGGAGGTGGAAGAAAGGCTGGTGAATGAAGTTCACTACTCTCTCAGTTGAGCGAATATGTTTGTAAAGCTACACTGCAAAATGGATCCCTGAAATGAATTAGGAAAGGAAACAAAAGCAATGTCCTGGAGATTTCTAGAAATCACAAGTGCTTAAGTTTACAGTGGGCCCTACAAAAAAATTGCACTGGCACAGAAGGAATACACTGTGGTTTGCAGGTGGTTGTGAGTTGTTAGCATGAGGAAGGGTGTGATGTAGCAAAGAGCATACAACTTTAAAATATGCCCTGTTCTTAACTGCTGTGCCTCTTTTTCATGGTTGCTGGATTCATACTTTCCAAAATGGCAGTTGCCTCCTAGATTTTAGCAGATGTCTTAAGACTAACATTTTGTTTTACAGATGTAGCTAAAAGTGAGACTCTTCTATATGTATGTGCCTTTAGTATTGCTGCTAATACAAAGATCAGGAAGATTTTTGGTAAGCTCATAAAACTTACTGTTTTCAGGCAGGAGAGAGAAATGACTTGCATGGAATTTATTAAGGTTGATGTATTTGCTTTTCTTGTTAATGAAATCAGTGAGATGGGGAGGCAATTAAATATTTCAAGAATTCCTACAAATTTAAAAAGCAGGAAATTGCTAAGCATTTTGGTTATTTTTTTTTTGTAGTCATGTTTGTACATGTTTGTCTGAAGTGCAATTTGATTAGATTCTTTTTCTGTTATTAGTAGTGTCATTTGTGTGCTCAACCTTAAAATAATACAATTTTTACCCCAAGCAATTCACAGTCTCATAGAGCTTTATGTATGAAGTTTGCATATAAAGTTTTACAGATGATGAGCTTATCTCATGCTACTGTCGCTGTTTTAAAATAATTTTCTCTTGTGTCCAAACATAAACCAAAGAATACAATAAGAAGAATTTGTTTTCTAAGTAAAGTACATAAAACTGAACGGTACAGGTATGAAAGAGGAATGATAAGAAAATTACCTGATTGTAAACAACATGCATTATGAATGAGAAAGTAAGAGGGGGAGAAGGATGGAAATTATGGAAATGTCAATATGGAACACATTTAGAGTAGATATTGTGCACGTTAGTAACAGATAAGATAAAATTGCCAAAATAGTTTTGGTTAAAGGATCAAGAGTGACATGGAATGTATGAAATTGGCTGAGGCAGGAAATGAATGGCTGAGGAGCAAAATCCTCTTTGAGCTGCAGGAATTAGCCTACCACTTTGTTTTTCTCAATTAATAATTGATGTGTAGCTAGCTAAGGAAATCATAGAAATAAAGGATGTTTCTTGTAATGTGCAGTGATACAAAAAGTAAAAAATTATAAAGTTATGAAGAAAAGATAAAAAGAAATACAGTGATTAAGGCAACCACAACTGAAACTCATAGATTCTTGTCTAAGATGATAGTGATTATTATGAAAAGGATTTCGATGTATTCCGTTAGTTTTTAAAATAAGATTTTCAAGTTGGAGGGAAGAAAATAGAGAACATAACTGAAAATGGCTAAATTAAATTTGGAAGGAACAGGTTATGTTGTTCTGCAGCTGGAAAGTTTGAGATTTAAATTTTCATGCTGTGAAAGTGCTGTCCTCGAGTAAGATGTCAGAAGTAGACATTTCTGGGGAAGCTATATGTTGAAAATTCTCTGTAAAGCAAAATACTTGAACTTGCGGTTACCCCTGCTTTGTACAGGGAGGGTGGGGATAGTTGGGCCAGATGACCTCCTGAGGCACTCTTCAAGGTGAATTATTCTGCAGTTATGGAGAGATTTCAGTTATGGAGGTGTAACTAGACTTTCCTGCAGTCCTGAAAAAGAAGCTGAATAGACTCATGACTAATTTGGTGTTTAATCTGCTCTGTTTTGTTTAAACAAGAGAAGTAAGCAAGAGCACCCATGTTCCAGAGAGGTTCAAAGGTGGGACCACCCTTTTAGAAGAGGAAAGCAACAGAGATGTTAAATCCACAAATCAGAGTATCTTTCCTAGATGGAAGTGCACTTAACTTTTGTGTAAGGTTCCCAATTTGTTTTGGCCATTTCTAAAAACCACATGATTCCAGTTAGTTTGTCACATTTTCCATTCTGGGTATTATGTTAATATGTCCAGTGAATTTTATTAGAAATGGTACTTAATGGGAGATGTACGGAAGTACTATAGCATTGCAGATGAGTTCTTCAGTGAAACTGACTCTCATTACAATCATTCAGTCTCTACTAGATAGTGGAAAATAACAAGTTGCTTATAACCTGGCAGACTTGGGACCTATGTGAAGCATTGACCAGTATTAATATAGTTAGCATAACCTGGCATTGTATTAAGTATGTGAAACATGCACAGTAAGGAGCTGTTTGATGAGAATGAAAGCACAGAAATAAAGTAAAAACAACATACAGGATAAAGGACCAGAGGCGATAGTAGCTCTGTGCCTGGAGTGCAAATTTTGTGGTATTCCATATTTAATATATATATTAAAAGAGCTTTTGGGCATATATTTGTGGGTGCAGTTACTCTGAGCAGAACTTAGTAGTGCAGGAAACAAAGAATTTGGGACCTGGATTCTGATATCTTGTCATTCTTTATGATTATTGACTTAGTTTATTTTACAAGTAATACTAGTGATTTAAGCTTGTTTAGGACTGGTAAGCAGAGTAGCATTTCAAAGAAACTTTTTTCTATTTCTTCTATGAATCTGTAATCTGATTCCACATTTTACAGTGTAGGATTTGGTGAGTGGGGCATGAAGATTACATGTTAAAATTCATTAATAATACATCTCTGAAAAACTTCAACATTTTAAATGCTGACCTCAATTTGCCACAAATTTCTTTCTAAAATCTCCAGTGTTCTGCATTGAGAAAATATGTTATTATGATAGGTAACTTTTATGATTAATTTCCCTAAAAAGGTCTGAAATATTTTTTTTTTTAACTTGTTGCTTTGTGTCTGAATAAGGTATGCATTTATAAATTCCTTGCAGCCAGGATCCATTTTTGCTGTACTTAAAACCAGCAGATTTTTGCCACAATTGGAAAATGGTCCTTCAGACTATTGTTAAATGCAGTTCTTGATTTTAGTCCAGCACGTTCATATTTCCTCATATCAGTGTTTTAACCTGTTAACTGATACACCTTGTAGTTCTGCAGTGCTTTCTTTAGATACTAATTTTAGTACAGTGCTAATGCTCTATAGAAAAAGCTGTGGAAACGCTGTGGAAGATTTGGATTCTGCATAGCTTTGCCCCTCCTGTTCACAAGTATCAAACGGCAATATTCTTTATTTTAATACTCTGTCTGCTAAAATTGCATGTTGCCTCTCCTTCAGTGTGGCAAGTTGTGTACCTAGTTACACCTACACCCAAGTTGATGTGTGACACAGGAATGACCGTAAAGCTGTGGTCCGTTGACTGCTCAATGCTGCTTTGCAAAGAGGTCTGCAGGTAGCAGGCTGGTGTTCTAAGCCATCATGAGAATGCACAGCCCCCAGTACTTTGGGATGTGCCCTCCTGTGGCACCTGGTACTGTGCCTGTATGTTCACAATGCCTCTACAAGCGAGTCAGGCATGAAGGGTGTTGTTGATGTGGTTTTCCTTCAAGGTACAGTGAAAGTTCTTTGAGTCCACTGCAAACACTAGTGTGAGAATGGTGAATGGGGATGGAGAAGCTGGACAGTGTGCTAGGGAAAGTGGAGGAGTGGATGGCTGCACTTCTGTGGCATTGCTGTCTTGTGTACGTATGGTTGGTTTTTTTTAAACCTATTAGAAGATAGGGGTTTGTAAAACCAAAATGTACAAGCCAATTATTAGACTCAATTCACATTTAATTTTCACAAGGTGTAAGTAACAGAAAGATGGTTGTAAAATGTTATATTGCTATATTTAATAAATTGAGAAGGTTTATAGAAAGCATATTATAAAATACAACATATTAATTAATGTTAGGCTAAGCCTGGAAGCAGGATTTTACTGGGACGCTTTTTGTTTTTTTAACAGTGATATTCTGCCAGTGGAAGGTACTGCTCAAATTTCACATGAAACTGCGTCCTAACCTGCAGTGTTCCCTAGTGGTAAATGTATGTTGTGCTTGTTACAGAACAGAACAGGAATAATAACACTGTTGCCTTTCTCACTTACTTAATCTAAAAATTATGCTTTGTTTAAAGGAAAAAAGTCACGCACTGAAACGTTCTACCATTTGCTTCTAATATGTGCTCCCCTCCCCTTGTGGTCATGTCTATTTTATTGATTCAGTTCTTAAATTAGACTTCTGAAAAGTTTTGGAATTGCAGAATTAACCCTTTCTTTATCATAATGAAACACAATCTTTGCAGTGAAGTAGGGATTGTTTTGGTTTTTTTTTCCCCTCTATCAATGGTCTGAAAGACAAGACAAACCTTTTAGGTGTAGCAACTTAAACAGTAGCAGGCAATTGTGAATTGGGAGTGGAATAACATTTTAAAAATAATGTATTTTTGAATGAAGTCTGTTGGAATTCTGACATAAGGTTTTCATTATGATTTCTATTTGTAAATTGTTAAAAGATTTACAACAGAAAAGAAATATTTGATTTCTTTAATCTGAAACTAGAATAATGCACATGGAGGTAAAATATTAGCAAAATGTCACGTCACGCATTGATGGTAAGTTCAGGAATACAACCCAAGCACTGTCTACTGGGAAGCGGAATATCTTAATTCTAGTTCTTGTGAACAGAGGGGAACAAGGAAGTTTGTAATGTGTGTTGTAACAGTAGACACAATCTGAACTATTGTTACATGGTCAGATACTCTGCAGTAATAAGTAAGTATGTTGAGATATGGCCAGTACTTCTAAGTGAGAAATCCGCATGTTCTTTTGTTGTCTTTAATTTTGTGCTATAACCATTGTGCAGGTCTGAACTGTATTATTACAGTTTACTCCCTTGTTTTACTTTTGGCAATACAAATATGGCACACAGCAGACTAGTGGGTAAGTGGATGAGTGGTTTTTGACAATTATGATGTTTATGGCATCGTTAAAAACAGTGTAAGTGAAACTTCAGATTTGCATCTCAGTATGGCTATATTTTGTAAAATAAGGTTTTGTAGAAGTAGAGAATATGGAGAAGTGAGGGAAGAAGTGGATAGAGGATGCAGCTGGGCTAGTCCTAAAATCACTGAGATGTGTCACCTTGCTTTCTCTAAGACCTGCTTTCACACTAGCCATTTGTGCCTACATCAATGTGGCAAACATATAGGATATGTTTTAAAGCTTCTTGTGGCATAGGAGTTCTGATGCCTTCTAACACCTGGACATAATTTTTAGAGTAGATTTAACCAAAGACATAATCCTGTCTTTCGGGTCTTTGCATTGCAAACATACTCATTATTATTTGAATAATTTATTATATACACTCTCATCAGGATATCAAGGCTATAGAAAATATTTCAGATGGAGAAAGATTTTCTATGTAATGGGAATCTTTTTGCTTTATTATTCGTCTTATATTCTTGGTTTGGTCATTTCCATGTTTGCCAAGGTCCTGTGGGCTGACTTGATACTTACCATATTTCAGGTACATTCAGTTACCTGTGTGATCAGTTTTCTGTATTTCTGCTAGTCATTTTTTTTTTAACTTCAAAATCTGATAGATAGCTTGCTTGTTGAAGGCAAAAAGCTTGGGTATGTTATTTATTTTTTCTTAATTTTTTTATGCACAAGGGACTCATCCATTCCTTGTGCTCCATCAGCCCGACTGGTCTGGTTTACTAAGTCATGTCCATGATATCCATGACCTTGGAAAAGTAATAAAAATTTCAAATGCCCTCTGCTGTTCTCCCATGTCACTTTAAAGGACTGTCCTAATGAGGTAAATGACAGGAAGCAGAAAGAAATGTGCTACATAGATAACTAAAATTGTGGGGTTTTGTTTTTGTTTTCTTCTTAGTGTTCTATTTAGTTTAGAAGGTTTCATTTGTAATTTGAGAAGCCAGATTTTTTAATTCAGGTAACCTGGGTAACCCGGATTCTGTGTTTGGAACATTGGTTTCAGTTATTAACACCTATATTCATTTCCAGATGGCATTTTGGCCCTTTTGCAGAAATCGAAGAACTAAGGTATCCTCAGTGCAACAATTATTATGAGCATGGTACAAAATCTGAATGTTTTTGTGGAGGTAGGGGAATAGCTATCTGTTGAAGACTAGTGTTTTACTTTGTACTAAAGGATACTTTTTAACTGGCATTTAGAGGTAGTAAGCCTTTGTTTCACAAACTGAGAGTATTTGGAAACAGGATATGTGGTTAAAAGGAACTATGAATAATGTGACAGACAGTAAAATTCTGGTGAATTAGGAGGTTTTTTGGCTGAAGGACTGATTTTTTTTTTTTTTTTAAATACACTTTCATTATCAAGGAACCATAAAATGTGAAGGGAAGTCAGAATAGAATTTGTGTGCACAATGGAGATACCCAAATAGAACTTCACTTCCCTCCAAAAATCTTATGAGTAGTCCATTGACCAGAATAATTGCAGGCACCACTGGCTCAAAACAAAACAGTTGTTTCTTGTTTACCCCTTCACAGTGACCTCTTCTTTTGTGCTGCAATTAAAGAATGTGTTACTTTAAGTGAAGTGCATTATTGGAGGACACTTGGAGATGTTCTTTCCTTAATCAAATACTACAACTTAACAACAAAGACTGCATAAAAGATTTTAGCATGACACTGTTTCAAATTTAATGTTTTAGTTTTTCTTGGTATACAAACACCAGGCTTTCTACACCTTGTTTTTTTGTAGCAGTGGTAATGTAAAAGGTTAAGGACATTTTCACCTAGAACTGTATGTTTCTGACAAAGTCCCATGTTCCCATAGCAATTTTAGTAACCACACGCTGTTTTACTGGAAGAGCGACTTGAGGATATTGCGTGATCTCTCTCTACCTCCCATGGTAAACCTTCTGTTTGTTTTGTGAATTTAGTAGTCAGAGGTGCGTGATAAAACTTGCCATCTCTTACTTAATGACACTTCACAGCCAGTAAGACTGCCAAACTGCTACACAACTTTCCTTTTTACTTCATTAAGCGACACAGAGGAACAGATCACAACAATTATTTTCTACCCTAATGCCTCATATCGACTGAAACATTTGAGTCTTAAAAATAGATAAATACCGTAAAATAAAAGGCTTAAATGGGGGAAGGGACATCTTCACAGCTCCAAATGGGTCTGAAGAGAGGAAAAAGTGTGGAAAGACCCAAGTCAAAAAAATTGAGGTTTTTCAAGTGGGTGAAGCATGAGTTGGAGGTGGGGGAGAAAAGGTTAAGCTATGCTTATCATAATAGGTTATATCAGAAATAAAATTTAGGTGTTTTTTTTCGGCACCACATGAGGAACAGACTGGAATGAAGTGTTTCTACTTTCTCTCGTGGCAACAATTAAACTGTAGTGACCCTTAAAATAATCTGTGTGCCATTCTGCAGAGAACGTTACTGTCTCAAAAGTCCTTTAATAACTGGCTGGCCGATGTGCATCTTTGATACTTTAAGGATAAGGGAGCAGTAGTCTGATACTCCTCCTCACATACCAAAATGACTTGCAATATAAATTGTTTTCTTGTGGTTATGGTGTTTGTGATTTCCCCTGTCTTTTCTGGTTTTCAAGACTTATAAATACCAAAAGGCAAACACATTTCTTCCCTTCTCCCTGTCTTTTCTCCAACAACAACAACAACATTTTAAAAAAACCAACCAACCAAACAACAAAAAAACCTTTCTTTAATAGTGGTTTGGCATCTTAATGGTTAAAGGCAAATAGACTCAATGTTTGTATTACCATAGCTTCAGGGTTTTTTGTGCAAGCAGCTCAAGAAAAGGAGGTGAAGGGTGAACAGGGAAAGCGAACATGTACTCTGTTTGCAAACCATTATATCCATGGAAAACACTTCTATGGCCTTGGAAGAAGCCTACAAGTCAGTAAGAATAAATCTTGATCTCCACAGTGTGTGGTTGTGAATCTTTAGTACATACATGGGTTTGAAAAGTGTGGGTTTTCTGTTGTGGGTGGGCGTAGACCACGTTTATGGCTGAAGACTGTGGTGTTGCTTGTGTTAACTGAGCTTGTGTCTTGCTGAGAACTTCTAATTTTGCTTGTGAGTTCACATTTCACTGGAAATTCAGCAATCATTGCAATGTTGTCTTTGTAGAAAGAATTTGCCCCTTCAATAGGCGTACACTGTGACCCCCCAAACTGTGGACAGCACTTAGAGAAGGAAAAAAAAGATAACTTACTGTTGTTTATACTATGTTTACATTGCATTGAGTATAGATCGTTTGTAAAAGCAGAGAATAAATATGTAATGACTTTTGTTTTATCTTGTTCTGTAAGGAGAATAAGTTCTGGAACCTTGCATTCATAGTTTTTCATTGGTTCTTCACTCATTGCAAACAAACGAAGACCTACATTCCTTCTTAGTTTACATGCTGATGGAACTTCCAGCCAGCCACCTTTAGTGTCAAATGTGGAGCATACAGATTGCTTCTATAATGTTGCCTGAAAATACTCCAGAACGCACTGTGGTGCGGTAGAACAAACTGAAATAATCTTTCACTTGAAAGTTAGAGCTCTACAATTCTGATTGTTTCTGTCCTTCAGGCAAAGCGGGACAAAGACAACAGAGGAGATCTGACTCTTAGAGAAAGTAATTGTGAATTATTGTCCTGGATTTTCACTATTCCTTTATTTGTATTTTTGTTATTTTTAACCTGTTTATCAGTTTAAATTTAGGTTTTGATTTCTTAAATGGTGTCTAGGTCGTCAGGTTCAGTTATAGTCTTTTTATAAAATAATGTTAACTTTCAAAATTTGACATTTTTTGTCTGAGATTTCCCCCTTGTTCAGGCTTCATAAATCTTGCCCTGAATGTCTGGCCGTTTCAACTTGTTTTTTCCAACACAGATCTGAAATACTGAAAATACTAAATTGAAAGTACTGAACTATTTTAATTGAAAATGCTGAAATTGGGCTTTGTGTAGCAATCTGAGCCATGATTTGATAAGTAATCGATTTCCCCAGCTCTACGAGCTAAGAGGAAACCACTGGGAATTCCCCTCTGCTGTATTTTGGGATTCGCCCTGCACGATTTCCTATCTGGATCCACAGAGATCACTTCAATGAGCAATGGCTTGATGTAATTAGTTAAGTAGACCTAAATTCAGCTTCTGTGTTAGGACTAATGAAATTGCAGAGAGGCTGTTTGTATTCTCCTTATATTTTTTGGAAATTTTTTGTTGTGATTCTGAAGAAAATATAGAATAACTGCAAAAAGCCATTACTATTACCATGATAAAGATATTACTGATGCCAACTCCTTGTTTGGGGCAAATTCCATAAAGCATATAGGTGTGTCTATACTGTGTGTGCTGACTGATGCAGTGATAATTTGGAGGACTCATGCAGTGCTGTAGTGGATACAGTGGAAGTGGACAATGAGAGTGCAGAGCAAAAGGGAGCAAGATTTTTGAATAGAACATGACCCTCGAGAGTGGCTGATGTTTGCCTATTGTGTGACTTAGTCTGATAACGTAGTTTTTTACAGCTGTCAAATATTCATTCATATTTCTTAAGAAAATTTTAAAGAACCAAACCAGAACCAAAACCACCATGAAACTCCTGGATTATTTTTATTTCCTTGCTTCAGGAGATTAAAAAATATTTGCTACTCTCACTTCCACACCAGGAAAGGAACCTATTTAAACAAATATATGGAGAGCCAATAATAAAGGTTGGTGGTGCTCCTTTAAAAGATGCGCAGTACAGTCTACTAATTGACTTGAGATATCAGACTGAAAATGTTAAGCTTTTTAAATAGGACTTTTATTATCCCATTATCTTGTTTCTTAATTAAACTCTTAATTAGGAGTTGGTTTAATTACCACTAGAGGTTTAAAAAAAAAGGTAGAAGCTGATACCTTATTAACATTGCAGTGGTAGTCTGTAGATCTGGTAGTACCAAGGCCAAGTTGTAGAACCATTCGTTATTGAACACCAACTTTTTAGGTCATAAGACTTTATAAACACTATACCACTCTCTTTCATCATAAATTTCAAATGTATCTGTTGTGCATGTTTTAGAAATGCCTTGGCTTTAATTAACTCAGCCTGTAGAAGGAAAGAGTTGAAAGGTAAGAGGAACAGATATACAAGTGGTTCCTCACGGTTCCCAAAATTTGCTGTGAGTACTAAAACTTGCTTTCATGTAAGCTTGCAGAATAAAATAATCATGAAGCAAAGCTTAAAAATGAAGGCACGAAGTTTGTCTTCATGTTCAGCTATAATTGTCTTAGTCTGTCTTATGAATTTAATTTGTTATGCAAAATTTGAAGTACTTCATGTTTTCGCAAGAAGTATAAATAAGTTTTCTTTCACAATTTGCTGGAATATTGGAGCATGGAAATACTTTTTTTAAAAAAAAAAAAACCACACACCTGAATAATAGTTGAACATTGCAGACTAATGTAACATTTGCATCAATAGCCTTTTACTTCCATTTGGGTTTGGAGACATTTCCAAAAAACATTGTCAAGTCAGAGAATCCGAGAATGTTTTGCCCTAATTTGAGGTTTGTATGTGGAGGAAGTTTACCTTGCCATGCTGCAATGTACAACTCAATGTGAGCAGACATGCTTTCAGAGACTAGTGCAACACTTGCATCAAGTGCTCATAGTGCTGCAGGCTTCAGTATTTTTAACGTGAATTTTTCAATTTACCTTTTTCTCCCAGGTTTCATGTAAGAATCTTAGGTTTTATTTCTTCTACAGAGGAGTGATCTCTTTCTGAACTGAGACCTAAGTGCCTCCTCTTGTTGTCCAAAAGGACAGCCTTCACCATGGTTACTAGGTAGAAATATGACAACTTGTGTACTTGTTTGCAGTGTTTCTTATGAATGCCAGTATCCACATTGCTGTTACTGGATTATTTGTAAGGAGTAATTCTTTGCTGGAAAAATAGTGAATCTTTTCTTGTATGAAGAGAATGATGGGTAAAAAAAAAAAAAAGGTAAAATTCAGGTCAGGATTTGTTCCAGCTTTTAAAAAATTGAAGCTTTCAGATCAGAGATTCTGTTTGCATGTTATCTCTGATTTGCTTCAAGAAAGAAATAGGTTATTAGAATGTGTTTCTAAAGTATGTTAATAAATGTTTGATGATTTGAGCGTTGTGATGACTGGAAATTGGATAAAATACTTACTGAAACTTAGCTGGACAGCTACTCAAACGTTATTTTGTGCAGGTCCAGCACAGGTTGATATAACTATATGATTTTCATTTACAAGTTGAATCAATCTTATTTTAAAGTGCAAATAATCTACACATGAAAATCTGTTCCATTGGGATAATGTAGTGTTTTTAAAAGAAATACGTTTATTGTAATCTGTCAAGACAGTATTGAAAAAATAGCGCCCAACCCCCTTCATTGAGAAATAAATAATAAATTACTCAGTATTAGCATTTTTTAAAAAGTGAAAACAAACAAAAGCTTAAAAAATGCAAATCGTACATAGCGCAGGTAGCCTTCATAATCCATCGAGCATCCATGCTCTGGTTTCTGCTACATATTAAGAGTTTCTTCTACTTTCCTGTATTTTGCATTTAATTAGATCTAATCTTGTGAGATGTAAAACTATGGTTTAGGTCTAAGGGACTTCTTAAGTACTGTAAGTTTGAACTGCACATGGGAAGTAGTGAACAATACATAAAGAAAACTGCATGTACAACCCATTCGCTTCAGTGCAGCTAATTATTTGCAGATACAGGAGGGCAGTTTTAGTCTGAAGATCTGGTATTCATACTTGCACTTTTATGCAGCAGAGAACTGTCTGCTGTTTCATTAATGCCTGTTTCAGCCAGGCATTTGCTCTCCTTGTGTGCGCTACTACTGTCACTACCCTACAGGTGGTAAAGCGGTAGAAAATGAACTTTTTTATGTAGAGCCACTAAATACAGGAAGGAGAGAATGGTGCATTTAAAGTGCTCCTGTTTAAAATATGTTCAGCGCAATTAAAAGTTGGTTTATAATCGAAGTGTAAGGCTTCAGTGCACAGAAAATAAAACTAACTCCAGAAAAAGAGCAGTATATGAAGCAAAACCACTTTCAGGCAGGTTTGTCAACCCACCTAAGCTTCTTATCTTGGTGTCCGCCTTTCACAAATGCATACAGTTGTGGCCTACTTACTGCTTCCAATTACTTTAACAATTTTCTAAAATGCCTGTAAGCATTGGCTGCTATATGAAAAAATATTCTCCCACAGTGTGCCCAGTTGAAATGCAGTTATACGTTCATCAGCTTTTTCCTATTGTAGCATCTTCTACAGTATTTCAGCTTAATTAGTTTCAGAACTCTGTTTAAAAGAACACAGCTGTATTTCATGTCCATTGAAGCTTTCAGATTGCTTTGAAGTTTTCACAGTATTTAAAGAGTGGGAAAGGAAGCGCTTCATGAAGTTTTGCAATTAAGAATATTTTATAAGCTCAATAATGACAGGAGAAAGGGTGTTTTTGCTGGTTATTTCAGTTTCATGTGTACTTTTTAGGATTATACCTTTGACTTCTGCAATACTCTTTATTAACAGTGAATAATAAAATATTTTTCTGAAATACAGGAACAACATCCAGTGTTCATTACAACACTGATTTTAATTTTAGTTTTATAGTGTTCTTATTGTGCATCTTATTCTGGCTCAGCTTCCTATTAATAATGTATTTGTTGGAATTTAATTCCATACCATATTTTTTGTAGGAAGTATGAGAAGCTTAAACATACTTCTGGGTTTAGAGGGGGGTTTTTTTGTTTGTGTTTTTTTTTTGTTTGGTTGGTTTTTTTCTATCTAAGGAACAGCTTGGTGCTCCTAGTCAAATTTCATGGCTTCCAAATTAAATTTCATATTAAGTGTAGGGAGGAAAGATCATTATAGTGTTTCTGTTTTCCAGAGGAAGAATACTAGGAGGGAAGCCTTGCTTAATATCATGCAGAAGGCAGGGGAGATTGAATGTATTTGTGCTGTATTGCTGTTCGTGTTGTGTAATATACCTTTGTGCAGAGGTACTTGTTATCAAACAGCTGTCATCTCCATTAAGGTTTATGGGTTAGCATTACTGGTCTGGATGCTGTTTGCAGCACATTGTTGATGTACAGTCTCTGCTATCTCGAAAGTATCCCACAAGTCTTTACATCAGAGGGATAGTCCTAGTCAGACATTGTAGGATGCATCATACTGTCCAGTCAACTGTCTCATCCCAGTGAGGTTGCTTTACTGGTGCATCCTGTGGTTCAGTTGATGCCCTGGAGGCTTCCTCTGGGTAGTTGTTTTCTATGCTTTGAGCCAGTGCTGTTTGCAGCAGCTTTCCTGCTTCTGGGGTGAGTTTTCTTCTTTTTATATTCCATCTTGAGAAGAAAGAGTATTACAAGGGAAGAATGGTATTAAGGTATGTTTTAATTCAGGCTAAATATTGAACCATGATCTTCATAGTAATTGAGATTTGAGCTTTACCACAGATAGTAATGTTGGTCTTGCAGAAAAAGGATGTTATGAATTTTTTCTGGTCATGTAGTATGCTGAAGTTATTGAAAGATTCCTTTGGGTAGAATAGCAGGAGAGCATGGCACTTTGCTGTGCATTTGTACTGCTAGTAACAAACTATCACTTTATCTGTGCCATATCTTAATCTGAAAGTAAGTAATTTATTTTACTCAAGTTGGGTGTTGAAGTGGTATTCATAAGGTGGTACATGACCAGGGATCTAGAAGGCGGCGTTGAAACTTGGAAATTACAGTGGCGATGTATGCCGTAGAGAGTTTCTCACAACTTCTTGCTGGTGTGCTTCAAATCTGGATTTTGGACTGAACAAATGACATCTAGAAAAGAGAACAAAAAAGGCAATGTCATCTTGGGATGCAGATACATATTTTTAGGCAACTTGTCTAGTCTGAGATTGTGCTTTACATAGCTACCAGTAGTTGGTGGATATTAACAACTTGGACATTGTTAACAGATAGTGCAATTGGATCAAGTTGTCCTGTGGTTGCGTTGCACAGTTCTCAGGTCACTGAGAAATTGAGGCACATGGAAGAAACCACCAGAGGGTGGAGCTCACTCCTGATGCTCTGCAAATCCGTACTGTGACTTAAATCATTGTAAATAGCTGGTTGGATTTCCACAGGGTAGAGCACCCAGATAGCCTGTGTTTTTAACCTTGTGGTTGTTGTTCCTGTGTAAATACTGATTTTAAAAAATGTATTCTCTTGTATTAGTATCTTTATGTTTTCTGTCCACAAATGCCTGATATTCTCTTGGAATTAGGGGAAGATCTACACAAAGAATTAGTAGATTTTCAATATCACATTTGATTTAGAAGTTTGCTATATTATTTTAGCCATTTCCCTCAACCTTCTTTTTTTCAAAGACTGTGCCATTAAAATAAAAGCTATTTTCTTAATCTGGTTCAAAACTAATAAGCAAACTGTACATTGGAAAAATAAAGTACTGTCTTTTTGTAGCTCTTGCACAAACAAGAATGTTCCCCAGGTCAGCAACAGGAGGAAAAATTACAGTGAAACAGAAGATCGATGGTGGTATTGGTTTTTAAAGGTAATTTTGAAGTGGTGGTTTTCAGAAAAAAAATGTTCATTTAAATTGTCATTATATCTTCTTCATTTGTTGTCACAGAAACTTTTATAATGTTAATCAGTGAATCAAGTAAATTCAATAATCATATAACTCTTGTTAAATGAGTGGTTTTTAGAGAACCAGTGAAGATACTGGTGCCTACTGAGATTATTGTATACTTCCAAAGAAGACTAAATATGTTTAAGCAGAGAATGCTATTTAGCCTGTAAAGGAAATCACACAGTGAGAGGTCGTTGCCAGAGACACCTAATATGCCAGTTATAGGTGAAGGACTGGTTGCCCGCAGAGTTGAAAAGGAATCCATCGTGTATGCTGCTCAATCCAATTGTAACGTTACAGATGGCCATTACATAAGGAATGCCTCTAAATCAATATTGTCCTTGCAGAGAGACTTCTTAGTATACCTGATGCTGAGAGAGCAGTAGCTCACTATTTCTCTCCAGGAATGTAGCCCTTGAAGCAGCAAGGTGCACCTTCCAAGTTACCTTCTCTCTCTTACCAGCTTGGTATTTACGGTCAGTTTTCTCTCCCTGATCACCATGCTACCCTCCTTAATATGGTTTTCTTTTTATTGTATGCATGCATCAGACAGGAGCAGTATTAGATGGAGACAGTTAACATTTTATTAAAAATTAATGACATATGCCCTGCTTAGGATCTTTTCATTAGAAGTAAGAGTACAGTGATGCAGAAACTGAATTTAACTGACAGAGAGTAAACCTGGCTAGCAAGGGAATAACATACAGAAGCCATAATTGCCCAAGCCAAATTTGGCTTCAGGTGCCTTCGAAAACTGATCCTGAGTTTTCAGTAACAGCAGTAATTGGGATCAGTGTGTTGACACAGTTACCCGCAAGTGCAAGCTCTAGCGAACTGGAAGGAGAACTACTTCCTAACTGTTCATATGATCAATACAACAGTGGTTGAAATCGGGGAAAAAAGATTATGCAATTTAAGTGAAGTGTAGGACTAATACAGAATTAGACATTAAATCTATCTATCCTGTTTTCATACTGAATGAAAATGCCTCCCCATCCCTAGTTAAAGAGCTCATCACCTTTCCTACCTGCCATGGACAGTACCTAAAGAAGAGGCTTGTAGTTGTTATCAGTGGCCCATATAGTTCACATTTGTAACTGAGCATACGCTTCTGTGTTTAGGTATGTTCGAGTTCTATTAGTGTCTACTTTTAAAACACAAAAAATACATGCTAGCATGACCTCTGAATCTGCAGCCAGGTTTAAGTAGTGTAGTCTTCCACCAGTGTCTCCACAGTTTTAGGATATGTGTGTGTTTTCCTACAGCTGACTGGGTAAGAATCGTGAAGGGTCTAAACACAAGGGATTTAGGATGTGCCTACCCATCTGCTTTACTGGATGCACATTCATAATCTAGCCAGACTAATGTAAATGACTAGTGTCCTAGATACTCGGGGTGATCGCCAAGGAAGGCCGTTGCTAGTCTGCTCTGGATTTCTGGCTGTGAATCTTTCTTAGCATAACGATCTTCCTTCGATAATGTGCAACTTTTGGGTAGGACAAGCAGTGTTTTGACAGTCCGCTGCCCCCATGTTTGAAAACAATAGCTGCCCTGCTAGATTGCTAACTGTAGGTTCATTTTAAGTATTTCAGGTGCAGTATATAGACTAGAGTGGAAAGATTTAGATATGAGATGCATTGCAGCAGCATGTATCAAGCTATTGTCTGGTCTCTGTAATTGTGCTGGTGCCTGATCTTGGCTGGTTCTAATTAATGGTGAAAAGTTACTAAGCAAATTGAGGAGAACTCACTGTTTTCAGGTGTTACTACTTTTAGGCATCCTTGTTTATTTCTCTTCAATTTGGAACCTTATTTTTAAAATGCATTAGCTTTTTAGTGTTTAAATACTAAAAAGTATTACTGGTGTGGTACAGTTTTGGTGTTTGTATTTAATGACATGTTATGTGACAAAATTATGTATTTCTTTAAAGATTGAAATCTTTACATTCAATGCCTAGAATGCCAGGAGCTTGCTTACATTATGTAGTGTGGTTAGAGTGGTTGACTAGTTGATTCAGTTTGTTCTGCAATGCATTGTGGAACAGATGTTAGTTTATTACCAGCTTTCTGTGAGATTACGATATAAGGATGGGGAGAAAAAGCTAGAATTGGCAGACTGTTTAATTATGCAGAACAGCATGATCTATAAAGTTGCTGTCTGGTGCTGCTGTATTGGGATGTATTGCAGACGTTAAAAATACTCTGGGTTTTTGTTTAAGGGAGAGCCTGACAAAACTCCTTCTACACCTTTAGGTACACTAGTGGTTATGTCAGAAAATGTTGGTGTTTTAGCCTTTGGGCTATGTCCTGGTTTGGCTAAAACAGGGCTATTTTCTCCTTTCAGGAGTTTTTCTTTCAATCAAATCCCTTCTAAGTAACTGCACTTTCTGAAAGTACAGCTACATGTTTTTCAGACACTGGCTGCATTTCAGGCCTGATAACCCTTGATGTTTATAATTG
>NW_009619428.1:1771-7801 GCF_000690535.1 Cariama cristata | reverse complement strand
CCACCCCTGTAGCTCCCCTGCTATGAAAATCTGGCCATGCAAACCCAATACAGAGACATATCATTCTGTTGGTTCCTCTACACAGTTTAAATTAAGTACAGCATCTCTCTGTCCCACTGAGCACTTTCTTATCTCATACAGCAGTCAGCATACCAGAGCAAGAGTAATTCATGCTTTTTCTTGCTCTTTTTTTGTGTGTTCATGCAGCATCCTCTTCTCCCATAGCTACTTAATCACCAACCGTTAGCCTTGACACGTTTTAAGGAGTCTCCTGGTTTCCTGCAGATGCCTTGTCTTGTTACAGGACTCATTAGACTTGTTTGCTCACCGACGCTCAGAGTCGGAGAGAGCTTCCAGCACAAAGCTGCTGAACGTAAGGTGCGTGCCCCGCCAGGCTGACAGGCGGGACAGACGCCAGTTACGAATCTCATGCTCAATGTGTGACACTTGGCTGGTTTGAAATCTGTTAAAAGGAGAGAGAAGAGCGTGAATGAATGTGAATGGGGGTGTACAGGTTTACTGTCAAGTTTTGAATGTGTGTTTACAGGGTATACTATCTTTTGCCAAGAGTAAGAATTATTTATGTACTGAAACATGTGCTATGAGGCAGATTATTATGGTGTATTTTATATATGATAGAGGAAAACTACACCCAAGGGGGTTGTGACTGTGTCCATTACAGCTGCTTATATCTTTGTCTTTGAAGTTTAAGGAGATGGAGCTGAAAAGTCAGCTCTTCCCAAGCTAGGAAGAGTGCTGGCAGACATTATCCAGGAGGTGACCTATGCCTTTATCTAAAAGAACTGCATTCTCAAGGGAGAGACGAGTTCACTCTGTAATATACAGCACAGAAGCTCAGGCCTCATCTTTTATGCTCAGTAGAGTCAACTAATTATGTTAGATTACTTATGGTGGCTTTGTGATAGAGTCTTAACTATGCTGTGGGGAATGTACAAGGACCATCAATATAAAGTCCAAGGCTTGGCATACTGTAGGTGAAAGATGGAGTGGAGTATCCCTACATGAAAAAGCCATTGGGTGGACTCTGAACGTTATTGTTATGAGGACTTTATGAGCTCCCTTCACTTTGGCTGGAGAATGTAGTACTCGAGAGCTTAACACTGGTATTGGTGAATATTAGGATACTTCATTATGAATCCAGAATGTAATGACTGCTTTTAAGTCCCTAGATCTCTGTATAGGCTTGTAACTCTGAGAATGTTAATTTACTCATGAAATAAGTGGAAATTTTGTATGAAGAAAAGTAAAGATAAATACTGAGACTGAAAAAATATTCTTTTTCCTTTATGGGCAAAGGAAAAAAAAAAAAGAAAAAAAAAAAAGGAAGCTGTGGCTGCCATGAACTCAAACAAAACACAGAATTGTTGCCTTCAAAAACAGGAGTCAAAATAGCTGCCTGTGTGTTTGCTCATTACCCTCAGTCAAGGTCAGTAAGCTAGAAATCTTTGGCATAAATCATGGAGTGAATTTGTATTACTGTGGTGCCCAAACTGAGGCCCAGAGTTGCATAATTTGCGTGTAAGTGTTTTGAAAGAAGTTATCTAGGCAAGTTTTCAGCAAGTCTTGAAACACCAGGGAACTTCTAGAGGAATGGCAGAAATCTGGTGTTTCTCCATAATTAGAAATAGTAATCATAGCCTTGACCTCATTGTTAAGCAAAAGAAAAAAGCAGCTGGAATAGTATTCAATCAACTGCTGTTAAAGGAGGGTAATCTGAGAATTGCAACCAACACAGGTTTATGGAAAATGAATCTTGTCACAATAACTAAGTTTTTTACAAGTTGATTTATGCTGGAATAGTATACTGAAGTGAAAATTCTTGCTCTCGATCCCTTTTGTACCATGACAGTTTGATAGGGGCAGTCCAAATGGTACAAAATCAGTCAGCTTCCAGTATGGGTAGGATAAGCGTCTGTCTGCTTGCAAACGCTGTGTACACACAATCACTTTTAAAAATCTTAACTTGAGTCTCTGTTACACTTGTTTGTGATACATTTGTTATGTCCTTTTGCATGTAGGAAGAGAACATAGGATTAGAAGGGGTCTCCTAAGTCATTCAGTCTAGTCCTCTTACTCAACAGACAACTGTGACTTATAATCACATTTCTTAAATTCTTCCACCGCAATGTTAAATTTTTCAGGTTTTCTTGCCCTAGCTGTTCCTGTTAAAAGGCTCTGATGATTACAAGCCATTTATTACACACTGAAAATCGAACCACATGCCCTTTGTTCTAATATAGACTAGACTGACAAACTAGGGCATTTAATCTGTATTTAAGTATTTTAGACAAAAATAGTTTGTATTGATTAACCCTTCTTTGTCATTAAACTCAATGATTCACCATTTTTATGACACTGTGGTTTATTTGTAACTGAAAGTAAAATATGGGAACACAGGTATACACAGATGACATGGTGTTTCCTAAGTCTTGTTAAACTAAAACATGGTGTCAAGTCATATTCTAACCAGTGCCTTTTGCCTCACTTCCATTTGTGTTCAAATCTGAGGCTTTCAAAGTCAATGTGTATTTTCAGTGAAATTTTGCTCTGGTTGTTTGAAAATGAAACACAAGATTGGGCAAGTATATTAATAAGAGGCAGGGAGAACCTGACAACAGAACAAATCCTTTTACCCTTCAGGTAGTATGCGGTTCCCATGGAACACACAAAATTGCCCATGTGCGAGAGCTGCAAATATCTCATACAATGGCTTTATTTTATCTTACCTTATCTTATTTTCTGGTAGGAGTATGGGATAGTAAAGAACATCAAAGAAAGATATTTGAAAGGTGTTAAGTCAGTTAACAGGCATGCTTAGTCTTTGACCTTTCAGGTGCTTTTAGGAAGAATTCACCCAGCTTGAAATTGTTCTTGACAGTTGTCTTTCTCAGGGGCCTTTCAGGAGCTGCAAGTGAAATGAACTGTGGGCTACAGTGGCCCACTTCCTGAAGGAAGATAATTTTCCATCTTATATCCCGCCTGCTCCCTGTCTTCATTGGAGAATGCCTTCTGGAATACAAAACAGTCAAGTAGATCTGGCACTTTAGCTGTTATCTTTCCTGGTGGTACTTGGGCAGAGCCAAGGAGCAGACGGTAGTCGGTGTGATAGTTTGCGGTGTACTTTTAGGTGGGAGAGATCTGGATGCTGTAAACAGCATAGTACAGCTGTATTGTTCAGAAAGAAAACCTCGTGGTGGTCACTGTAAATCATGGCAAACTGGAAGAAGATGCATGAGTTGCCTATCCACAAATGTTGGTCAGTGGTGAGCTGGAACATCGTGAATGTTTAATGCCCCATGGAGGCTGTTCTATTCCCCTTGTTGAACCGTCTACCTTTTGGGTATTCAAAATGTTGGAGATGCCCCCAACAAAATACTGATATTATGTGTCCTATGTGATCATGGTATTTGTCTCCAAATTCCTTATGAAAATTTGAAGTTCACATTTTCTGGGTTAAACACTTCCAGGTCAACCAAATGTCTTTTATTTACAGTTGTCACTGGTGGCTGACCTTTCCATCGTAACATGTTTCTGGTTTTGTTGCTTTTCTTATCTAGATGCTTTCGTTGGAGGGATCATTGGCCTCATTTTTGCTTATATTTGCTACAGACAACACTACCCTCCTTTGGGTAATACAGCTTGTCATAAATCTTACGTCAGCCTGCTAGATCAGAACTCTGTGAAGAAAGAAGAGAGACCTACAGCAGATAATGCTACTGGCCTGCCTCTAGAGGGAATAACTGAAGGTCCCGTATGACTTTAAGAAATGTGCAGAATGAACTTTTAGCCTTCTCACATTTCCTCCAAATTGGTCTCTTAACACAGTGTTTCTTACTGTATGTTTTTTTTTTTGTTTTGTTTCTTTGTTTTTTATAAAGAGAAATTAAAGATGCCATAATATCGTCATACTTTTAAAATTAAATTTTCAGTTCATATTGACTTGCTGAATTATCTGTTCTCAGTCTACTGCAAACAGATAGACTATTTGAAGGAAGGGGAAAGAATATTAGTAAAAACAATCCTATGTGGAGAATGGTTGAGAGTAATTTTAAGAAGATGTGGTTGAGGATATAGTAGATCTGGAAACAGATTTTCTGAAGTATTGAGTATCTCCTAGAAAGTTCTGGTCGTCTTCAGCACTCATTGATTTTGATGGGTGGTGAGTACACACAGTACTTTTCATCAGATGTTCAGCATCCGTTGTGGCCAGTCATTTCTTCATATAATTTGGTAAGTTAGGGCATCATCCTTATGTTTGTCTTGTTGCCTTCTAACATTAAAAAAAATCTTGACATGCTGGTAGAACTTTGTATTAATTGTCAAGTTTTGACACGGTCATTCTGAGCTACTAATGATCAAGCAGCTGAAAGGTATGAATGGTTAAGTGTTTATAAGAGCCAAGCCTTGTGCATTAGTAGTTCCACAGGATGATTCTGACATCCAAGAAATTCCACACTGTTAAAATTATCAGTGTACAATAATATATATGTTCATAGGATGGATTAGAAACTTGGTATTACATCATTAGCAACTTTTTGAGAGCTCTTGCAGTAATTACTTTCAAAGCAAAATGAAAGAAAAGAATACCCATGACATTCAAGAAGCTTGAAGTCTTTAAAAAAAGTATTAAAAAATCCTAAAACTGTGAGAACAAAGAAACACAATGTTTCCTGTGAATCTCGGTGTGCCATGTTCATTCTTGTGTAGTGACTCACTGCAGCATTGGTGATCTAAAGAAATGCAAAGATTTTCATTTGTGACTTTGGGCACACAACCGTGAATGCTTGTGGTGGTCTTCAGCACTGTAACATATCTAGAGGAATGCTGGAGACAATTTTCCACTAGACTCATTCCACATTTTCAGCTCATGATGTTCTTGAGCATGGTGTTTGCGGAGGTTGGCTTCGTACCTGAATTGAAACTCACCTGAATCAAAACACTGTTGGTATGGAGAAGATTACTAAGTGTATGATGACTTTAGTTAATTTATTGTTGGTAGGATCCTGTTTTGTTATGTATGCACTATGCAGTATACATCACATTCCTGTGAAATGATGTACCTTTGGATGGCAGAATGTCAGATTCCAGAATTTTTTTTAATCTTAGATATCCTGTGAAAATGCAGGCAAATGTTCCAGACCACGTCTTGGCAGTTGAACATTTCTTAACCGGAGCTGCTGGTTAAAGTGATCAAGATAGCATTGATCAACAACCATTATTATGGTGCTTTAGACTGGAGGAGACTGCTGCCATAATTATAATTTATGTGTTCCTGTTGGAATATGTATTGGCCTTGTAGGCATTTTGTGATTCAAACAGCTCAATGTCTTTATGTAAGGCTTGTCATTTACTTTTCTCAAAGGTAAGCTTTGTAGATTATTTGAGAAGAGCTATTTCCTGATTGGCAATATTTAAATTTTTATAGAAAGCAAGTAAATTAGAATCCCTTTAAAAATAAATTTAATAGTTGTGTACAAGAGGATGTGACCTTATTGTGTATAAACTTATATGATATTTGGAAATAACTATAAATAGGAAATGACATTAAGGAACAGAATGTAATAGGCATGAACCCAGGAGGGTTCTGTAGAAATTAGGCCTGATCTACTTGTAAAACTGATACCAGTTTGACTGCATCACTTAGAGGTAGGATTTTTTACTGACAGTTACAGTATTCTGAGCTCTAAAATAGAGACAATTACCCAAATATAACTGTGGTTTTTCTGGTGTACATATGCTAGTTCACAAAACTGGCATCAGCAGAGCAAAATTATTCTGGCATTGCAATTGTACCGGAATTGGCAGAACACTCCTCCAGTGTAACTGATGTCTTATTCTAGAAATCCACACAGTTTAGTGGAGGTTTAATCTTTCTATAAAGTTTTTAAACCATCCTACAGAATTCTGTAACAGGGATATCATTTTCTATTACTTCATATAGGATTATGAAAGCCCTAGAGTAAGGCTGTCATGTCTTTAAACTGTATAGGGCTTCGCCATTAGCTTTTT
>NW_009619428.1:0-1740 GCF_000690535.1 Cariama cristata | reverse complement strand
AGCAGGAACCCTAGTCTTCCAGGTTATATGCAAATGTTAAAAAAAAATCTCAAATCAAAATTAGAAGTTTAATACTGATGCATAGAGCATTTTGCATGTTTTTATATAGATCTGGCTTATTCTCAAAACTGAGTGGGGCCTCCTAACTGTGCTGTACACGTTCCCAGTATTTTAATGGCTTTTGATACAAACAAGCGATCTTCTTTGGGGTGAGGAAAGCTTATACAGCCCTCAAATGAGCAGTGGCTGTTAAAAGGTTGGAATATGAAGTGTAATGCAGCATAAATACTTATGTTGCAAGAGTAATTGGTGAACTTTGCAAAGCAGTAAAGAATAACATTTTAATGGGAATAATTAAATTGAAAGTCATAAAATAGACAATGTAAAAGCTCTGATTAAAATGTAATTAAAATTATGAAAGATTTAATGAAACGAAACTTGAGGAAGGATCTGTAGGCGCTGTAATTACCAGTGCAAAGTCAGTGTCGGGAAGGCATTTTTGTGGATCAGTGTATTTTAATCTCATGCTTTCTCAATGTGAAGGAAATGTAATGTTGTAATGCACCAATAAAACAACACATGAATGTGGGTTTGTACATCTGTGTGTTATCATTTTTTGGAGAAGAATAAAAGTTACTAAGTTAGTTTCATTAATAAACCACGTGGAGTATTACAAAAACCAAGCCCTAATGTGACTGTGTTACTGATAAACAACAGCAGTTCCAAAAGTCATTAGTGATACCACTAAAATGCAACAGCCTTCCTTCTTTAACCAAAAGATGCTATCCAGCTGTTGTCCAGGAATATGCACAGTGTAAGTCTGCAATGTTGAAATTTTGAAATATTTAACCAGCTAAACTGCAACAGTTCCTTCTCATCTGTCAAGTTCCATATCTCAAATAATACTAGGAGTGCCGTATTTAATAACAAATGTGGTTAGACTAGAAAAGGATAACAAAATCTAATCAAACACAGCAGAAATATCTTGAAACCAAGAGAAGCATGAGATTGCAAACCAGTCAGCAAAATGTCCCCACAGTGCATGCGTATCTCAGGCAATGTGTTAGGAATAGAGCTGGAGTGTTTATGCTGATTCATTCTCAGATTTTGTTGTGTGCAATTTAGTCTGATTTGGCTCTCTATTCTTTCCCTGTGCATACAGCAAGTTCTTTGTATTTAATATGAAAAGGGAACCTCATTTTCCTTCTTTCTTTCCATGGCAAAAAATTCTGTGCTATGGATTGGGGGAAAAAAAAAAATTAAAAAGCCTTATTTTTGTTTTATGGTACTAAAATTCCATTGGTTTCAGTGGAACTGCTTTGGATCACTAAGCACATCACAACCAGTAGGTAGAGAATAAAGCCTTCACAGAGTTTTTGCTCACACTTTTACATTTTTAGGAGTATAATTAGCAAAATATTGCAACTAATTTGTCTGCAATTTTGTTTTCTTCTGATAACATATATCTCTCCGGAGCTAGAAAACTGTTGGGTCGCTCTGCCTCAAGGGGAAAAGTCTTGAACACAGCAGCATCAGGATGATGGGAGTGAAAAGGTTAGACACATGTTTCTGTTGCTTCTGGTGTTCAGAATTGCCACAAGCAATAGGTAACAATGATGATAAAAATTTCTCTATTACCTGCTAACGTACTGCTGTGCCAGCTGGGACAAATATAGTATGAGTCCTGTATTGAAGAGTTACACTAGATTTATATTTATATATAAATACAGTTATATATAT
>NW_009619427.1:0-10436 GCF_000690535.1 Cariama cristata | reverse complement strand
GTCCCCCATGAGGACCAGGGCTTGTGAACTCAGCCAAAATGAATGAAAATTTGTGTTAAATTACCACAGCTCAGGGGCCTGCACTTCTGACTTTTTATTTGAGCAACTGACAGAGCCTAAAGAAGTACCATAAATGCCTCAGTGTTGTTCACCACACAGTAGTATTTTAATCTTCAGACTTAAGTCTATCCACAAAATGTCTTTTGCATTTTCTTTCTACTTTTATCCAGCAGCCTCAAAGCATTTTACAAAAAAATGTACTGGTTTTGTGTCAGGGTGTTTCTGAGACACAAATAAACACAAAAGTGCGTGCAGCAAAGCTGATTTACCTGGGGTGCAGAGATGGAAAGTGAAGTAGGTCTCTAATAGAGTCACGAAATGTTGCCATCACTCTGCTCAGAGGAACATGCTGCCAAGTGCATCTTATGATTTCTCTAATGAAGGGTAGCACGCATCCTTCTTCAGCTGCAGAGAATGACATGCCAGCCATCTGGCCCAAAGGCTGCCCAGTGTCTCTGACTGCTAAATCTGTCTGAACTGTGGGAAATGATGGGCACTAACTGGCAAGGAAGTTTTCCTCCCTGGCATACATCAGCCATCTCCTACTAATTTGAGAACTAAGTAGGACTCCACCGTGTTGTTTATGCAGCTGGAGACAGAGTTTTTATGCTTTATGCTTTGCCTCTGACCAATACAAGATTTGCTGGGATCCGATGTAACTTTGAAGGAACTATGTAATAAAATCAGAGCAGTCGGGAATAAGAGCTGTGAGTTCCAGTTGCCACTAGGTGTATTATCAGTATATCAAAACCAGATACAAAAGACTGGTCTGGGCTTTTCTTTTTCTCCCTTTTAATCTGGAATGTATTCAGACCTCTGAGGAATTGTTAACTCTGATATTACTTGTTACCCCAGCTGTTTCTACTTAGAAAAAGCTTGTAAAATCTGGACTGTGGTCCAGAAGGTATCCCAGTAAGTACTTGCAATACCACAGCAGTGAAGAAAATGCAAAATATTCATTGAGCCATTGAAGCTCTGCAACCAACTCTAACAGATTTTCACAAAACTAAGTTCTGTTTCAAGCAAGGAACTGTTATGTTACTTCAGTCAATGGCAGACTAAGAAAATCTATCTCACTGGTTAAGATCTGCCGCCTTCTTTTTTCCCCCATCACCATCACACATTTCTGTTTGATGGAAAAAAAAAAAATCAGTAAAAATTAATTAAAATAGCTGCTAAAGCAGAAAAGAATATTTTAGACATATGATCTTCTAAGTTCTCTTCAACAACATCTTCTTAGGTAATAGCTTATCATGTAACATTTGCTTTATTTTCTCTTTAACAGTAGGATATTTCCAAACTTGTGCATCCCATCTGTATCCATTTTCTCAATGACTGAACAAATGCAATTAGTCTGCAGTCAGCCATGTAATGGTCTCCTACTACTACCACTAGGTATTTTTAGTCCATGGATTCTCTTACTTCTCAGTGATGCCTTCTTTCTTTTCCTAGTTTACATGTATTATCAGAGTTGCTGTTTTCCCTTCATTGCCATTCTGTGTTACTGAAAGAATCCCACGTGCTTTACCTTTTCATATTTCTCTCATGGTCACCTGATTATAACATACAGATCGTTGAAAAAGGAAGAAATTTTTCAGGAAAATTCTTGCAAAATTTGCCCTTTATTTCTACACAAATTCTGTACTTTGCATTATTTCCTAGATCTGTACAGTCTTCCTTCTACCCAGACACCCTTTCACTGATTACTATGTTTTTACAAAGATATATGAACTGCTGGAGAAGATAAAATCTCCATGTCAACCTATTGAGAAAGAAGTTCTGTTTCCTTCTCCCACAACAGCTTTTTGATGATTCACCCACCTTGCAGCAGAATGCAACATTGACTTTTTTGAAGTCCAGATTGCAGTTCTCTTACACGCTGAACAAAGCAGGGATGAACGTGACTTTGTGTGTGCTCTTCTTTGCCTACAACATGCAAACCCAGCAGCCTTTCTGACTTTGCCTCAACCGTTAAAAGCAAAGACATGTCACTGAATCTTCCTTCATCTGTCAGAGTGTTAAACATGACATGTTTTAAATTCTCTGAATTTGTGAACTGGTTTCTTGACCAAGCTAAATGCAGTGTTTTTCTGCCTGTATCAATGATCTTGGCTTTCCTTAATGCTGCTTGTTGAACAGGCCTTTCTGTCTTTCAATATTATTAATTCCTGATTTTGTGGTCCAATTTCACGCTGTGTATGAGGAATTTCCTGTTTGTTTGTGGTGGTGTTTTTTTTTTTATTATTTCCTATAAGGCAGTCAACTTTTTTTAATTCTAGCTTCTTTTTCAAAGTACTTCTCTGAAAAATGATAAATCCTCAGTTGTACCTCCTCAGCACTCAAATATTTTTATCAGGTTTGTCTCTGATGTGGACAGTGCACATGCTGAAAGCCTTCTTTACAACAGAAATATGCACTGATTTAATTCAAACCAGGTTTTAAACCTATCTAGTTAAACTAATGTAAATTCTTGTGTAGACTTTCTTACTGGTATAGCATACTCAAGTTTTTCATTGTCCTGAATTAAAAATAAAAGAAATTGGTTTAAGCTCAAATAGAATGTCTGTCGTATTTATTTAAAACTGCATACCTAAACAGACTGGTGCAACTTTCTCATGGAGAAAAGGCTTTAAATTATACATATAAAGATAAGAAAAAAGTATATACAGTCCCTTAAAGTATTTTTTCCTCTATACTGTCAGTTCCCCATATTTTCCACACTTCTGTCTCTGATTGCAAGCACAGTTTTTTAGTTGTTTCCGAAAACAGAAACTTGCATAAATTTCACTGCAGCTTTGGGGGACCTCAGTGATCTCCAAAAATGTTCTTGTGCTTACACGTCCTGTTCACCAGTTCCTGTTTCCCTTTTTACTCTGCTTTTTTCTTCACTGTCTCTGTGGATTGTACTGGCTCTAGAGCAATTTTGAACATTTACTCTACAGCATCTCCCCTCAAAAATGTAACCAAGGTTCTAGGAATATCTTCTTCAGAATATACTTTTTTTTTTCACCCCCCTCACACATTCATAGAATCACAGAATCATAGAATGGTTTGGGTTGGAAGGGACCGTAAAGACCATCTAGTTCCAGCCCCCCTGCCATGGCCAGGGACACCTTCCATGAGACCAGGTTGCTCAAAGCCTCATCCAACCTAGCCTTGAACAATTAACCTTACCTTTTAATAGAGAAAAAAACATTAAAAATAAATATTCTGACAGTGAATAGAAAATGAAATTGATTTCTACCTCTAGATTCGCCTAAGTTATATTCAGAGGCAGGATATACTGAAGAAGTTACAGGAATACAACAAGCCTGAATCTTTCATTACCTTGGAGAATAGCCAAGCTTAGCAGCAGTGATTTCATCTCCAAGTCCAAAATCTTCAGCTGGAAATACTTTCCTTGCTTTCTTTTGAACAGGCTTAGAAATCTTTTCTGCCTTCATCTCACTTCTCTTCCCAGTAAAAGTAATTATTCTGGTTTCTCAGTCAGCCTATTTTCACTAGGTGTTTCAGTTTGCATCCTCAGCTCAGGTTCATGTGTGTGAACTACCACTTACAGCAGACTTGATAGGATGTTACTATTGTCTTTTGTTCCCCTTATGCAGAGGCATATTTGCTATTACATTTCCTTCCCTTTGATATCAGATTAGTGAGGTTACATTAATTATTCATTCCTGTGGGCAACAAATGCTCTGTATTCAATAGTTGATTGACCCTGTTCTTTAAGCTCAATAGAGATGAGAGATGTTAGTTTTTAGCTATTCCAGGGAGGACAAAGGAGAAAAGATACTTCAGCAAGAGTTCAAACATTTATAACAGATCATTTTCCTACTGCTTCTCACAGTGCTGCATGTCTTTCACTTTATGAAACTCAACATTTTAAAAATACTTTCATTCAATGTTAGGAAATACTTTGACATCCAAACTGGCAGAATTCTTGGGTTAAGCATTCTCCTCCACTATTCTGCTGCTTCCCTGGCTAGCACCAGTCACCAGAAAATGCTTCTTGCACTTAAACCCCTATCTGACAAGCTCCAGAAAGAAAAAAAAAAGCATTGGGTTGCTGGGCATTGCAAGAATATTCCAGTAAACTGGTTCTAAGATTAGCTGCACCTATGGGATTAAGTCATTAGCTATTTACCATGAAATCATCCTTAATTCAGGCCACCCTAAATTAAAAGGGAAGAAAAATGTTTGCCTACAGAATTTAAAATAGATGGTTGCAAAATTTTCTAAAGTCAAAGTGCCAAAAGGAAATGGAAAACGCATGCAGATCTTTGGTCATTATTTATGTTGGCTCTGAAGTTTCTTCTCACCCATTATGAGGCAGCTGAGAGACTGTTACAAATTCACATCCTCTTGACTGAGGATCCAGTCTTGAAATAACTTCATTCTCAGGGGGGGTCATGGAAGGGGATCTTGGCTCAGGGAAGAATGTTACCTTTCATAATATGTTTCCTTAAACATATTTTAAGGATCTGTTCAAAATCAAATTTCTCTTCCCACAAAATTTTGAACCTTCACTTCTTAAACAAAAGGTGATCGTTCACTTTGGATGTTTTTCTTGACTATTAATTGCCCTTGCATCTTTGAAAATGCTGCTTTCTTTTTGGGAAAACAGACATAGTCATATCTTTGGCCTGAGTATTATCAAACTGTTCATTAGTTTATCATCAACTGATACACTTCTCTTCCTACCTGATCAAAACTGAAAATACTTCTGAAAGTCACAGTGTATTATCTCTTTAATCAGAAGGTTTTATTTCATACAAGGCATACTCATGTTTTATACAAACATAACAATGGACTATGCCACATCTGTCTATCAGATATGATCATTGGACCAGATGCAATTGAGCTCTACCCCATAGGGTAGGTCAAGCATAGGATGTCTGAAGAGTATCCCAGCTGACAGCTACATTGGTAGCACAAAGTTTGATTCACTTTTGGTCCATGGTGCAGCTAATTGGGGTCAGTCCAGCATGCAGGCTGTCACGCAGCACTTCTCAAACATTGCAGCAGCACCCCAAGGACACTGCAGGAACAAACGAGTCCTCCAGGCACAGGCTACCTTTGCTGGAGTCCCGGCATTTGCCAAGCAGATGTCCAGGGTAAAGCCCCTCATAGCTGAGGTGACAGTAGAGATGCCCAGGCAGGACAAAGAGTGTGGGCGACAAGCCACAAAACCCACTCCACCAGATGGAATGGAAGCACTTGAGGATTGTGTAAGATTTTTTGTTTGGGATTTTTCATTTCATCTCTTCCCTACAGACTTTGGAGTCATGAGATGCGAGAAGTGCCCATGAGACTAAAAAGCAGCTAGATTGTTTTCATATATATTTCATTTGCTGAGGGTGAGTTTGATGCAGCAGAACTTTATTCCAGGATTGTCTCCAAAGGACAAACAAGATTATGTGAACAGAAGGCAGGCAAAACAACAGGTATTTAACTGATGTAGGGGACTAAGCAGAGCAAAGAAACAGGGCATTTCTTCCTGAACGATCTGTGGGTGGAGGGATTTCCATCAGGTGTTCAGAGTTGGTAGCAATATGGACTACTGGCTAATCTTCTGGAAAAACATTTGGAACAGGACCATATGGAGCTATTTTCACTGCTGCTTTGGGAAAAGATAGCAATAGAGCAGAGAATGGAGAAGCCAGAGCTAGCAACAAGCATTATAGAAGCAGAGGCAGACCATATAGAGCCTTTTGAAGGATGTGCTTTTAATCTGTGACTGAATTTAGACAAGAATTAACTGATGGACGGGGGACAGTGGAGTGAAATGTGACTTGTGGCTGTTGATAATGACAGCAAAAGTGCAGTTCAGTTTCAATTTAGAGTACCTTCCTTTAGGCAGCTTATAAACTTTCACACTGCTGTGCCAGATGCAGGTTTGGAAACTGAGATTGAGTTTGTGCCATGGAAAAGGGCAAGTAGGACAATAAGCAGCAGATGAAAAGGGCAAGGAAGGAGCACTAATCCTTGGGCAGAAGGATGAGGTAGTTTGGGGAGCCAGAACTTTACCAATTAATCTGTATGAACTTGAAGCTGTTTCGGGATGATCCTAAGAGACAATATTTCTAGTAAAGTTGTCCTTGAGGGGGAACCAGGAGTACTGTAACAGCCAAGAATTTCAAATCAGTAAAGGGTTGGAAAGAAATGGCCTATAAAAAAATAACAAATGAGGTGGCTGCAAAGAGGATTATGGGTCCCTTTATTCCTCTAGGACAGATATTGACAAAAGGATGTGATGAATTCAGAATAATCCATTCAGTCCCCCACTTATCCTCGCAAAGTGTCCATAAATGATGGTGGTGACCCTCGATTAGTTCTTTGATACACATTTTCCTTGACCTAGCAGTATCAGTCATTCTTCCCCACGGCCTTGTAACATGGCTTGCAAATTGTAACACCAAATTGGAATTTCAGCTATTACCAGCTCACCATCATGATTTCAATTTGCTGGGATTCAAGACCCAGGGACAGTATTTCTTCAAGAAAACAATGTCAATAGGTTGCTCAGTGGCCGGTACAGCCTCTGGTAATTCATTAAAATGCAGTATAGGCAGTGAAATGGGAGGTGGAAAGCCTCTGGCAGCTTACTGTCCTCAGGACTTTGCTGGAAAGGGAGGAAAGAAAGGAGAGTAGTACGCAACAATGTGGTAAAAGACTGTGGTAGCAAGGAGGTAAGAATTCCCTATGGCCACATAAAAGGGCAGAGGATTTCTGCACAGAAGCTGCCTTGGGAAGGTAAACAAGCTAGACACCCACACAGGACCAACTCATGCTGCCGCAGGAGGAGTGGATAGAAATTAGAAGGACAAAGGGGCCAAGAAGGATCATTCAAACAATTGCAGGTGTTGTTGGGGACACTTGGATCTTGTATGCGTAGTGAGAGTGATTGCACAAAGGCACGGTGCACTAGCCACTGCAAAATTTGATGATCATATACAAAAGCTTATTTGTTAATGAGCAACATGATTCACCATAACATAAAATTGTAAGGAGTCTGTGGTATGGTGCTGATGGTATCACACCTTATTCCAAATAAGGACATAGGATGCCTGAGTAAATATCTATCTGAGACAATTCATTTAAATTTCAGGTTTGTTTGGGAAACTAGCTCCTCAGCCAGTGGATTGCTCAGGGCAATGCCTTTGCACCTACAGATCCTGAGTAAAGGTCAAGTCAAGGGATGCAGGTTTATTTTGCACCAAAGATATGGAGAGCCTACAAAAGTACATTCTGAGGAGTTTTTGAGGTTCTCAGGGAAGGTAAATCTGGAGGAAAATGACCCCCATAATGCATATGTAGCACGATATGGATTTCCTCATCGAGCTGGGCCTGGCAAGATCCACTAGAGAAGGTCAGTCCCTAGCCACTGCTCTGAGTACAAGGCTGATACATTCTACAGAGCAGTGTAGGAGTCCTAACTCACAAGTTGGGACTAAGAGATGGTCAGATCTGGATTTCTTGAAAACAAGTGGAGAGAATACAGGCCTCATACTCATGGGTAGTCACAGAGCTTCACTCATTAGGTTAGCTAGATCTTTGCCTTCACACATGGCTATTAGTCATGTAGCATGTGACGCATACTGAAGTATATTTTACTGTTCTTTTGGAGTTTTGAGAAGAAACTGAAGTGATTCCTGACATGACAGTCCAACTGGTCTATCCATACCTGCTATAAATGCAATAAATAAACTTTTATGTATTCCATTTTTTTTAAAATATAAAAATCTGTTTACACACAGTTTGATGACATATCCACTCTGCATTAAGCTCTTCACCTTGTATAGTACCCTATTGTATTTTATTAGATATAGCTGTGTATGTGTATATACATACAATCTAATTACATCCTTACACACTGTAACATTATACTATGTACAGAGATGAAGTTAGAAAAGCTAAAGCTTAATTGGATGAGAAACTGGCATGGCTAGGAAGGTCTGTTATGAAGGACTTCTATAAGTATGCTGGCAGCAAAATGAAGGCTAGGGAAAACTTAGATCTGCTCTGGGTCCCCTACCTAGGAGACCTAGTGATCATGGATAGTGAGAAGGTGAGGTACTCACTGCTTTTTTTGCCTCAGTCTTTACTGGTACATTATTCCCTCAGGTGTACCAGGAACCTAATAACAGTCAGTGGAACTGAAGCATTACTCATGGTAGAAGGTAACTAGCAGACTTATGGACCACTTAAGCCAGCTGGATATATGAGACTGGATGGGGTGGATCCAACAGTGCTGGGACAGCTGGCTGCTGTCACTGCAAGATCTCTATCACTTTTGAAAGGTCATGGCAATCACAAGTAGGTTTCTGAAATTAGGGAAGGCAAATGTCACATCCCTCTTCAAGAGGGGCAAGAAGGAAGATCTGGAGAAATACAGGCCAGTCAGCCATGCATGGAAAAGTTGGAACAAATTTTCCTGGAAGCCATTTAGGACTGTAGAGTTGACTGCTACAGGTGCTAAACAGCTGCCATTAACACAAGCTCACAGTAGCTCAGCCCCTTTCAGTACCTGACAGGGTGGCTGTCTTAGAGCTTAGGCACAAGCAGCCACTCCTAAGACACAAGTGAAGCTGGTACTCAGCTTCCCAGAGCACAGCACTGTGGTGGGTTGACCTGGACCAACAGCCAAGCACCCACACAGCTGCTCACTCCTGCCCTTTCTCCCACTCACTGGGGGGCACAGAGTGGGTAAAAGAGAAAGCCTTGATGATGCGCAAGCACTGCTCAGCAATAGCCAAAACACTGCTATGTTATCAACAGTGTTTTGGTCACAAACCCAGCCTTGATTACCTCCATCCCAGCCAGACCCAGTACAAGCATGAAAAACCTTTTAATGATATTTTGATAAACGTTTAACATGGGATATTCATTGAACATAAAAGTTAGACTTCTGTGAAAAGTCTAAACATTGTAATACTAGCAACTAAAATAAATTAATTAAAATTATGTAGTCTGGACAAGTGGAAAAAGCTGAAAACTGGTAAACAAAATGAATCTTTGTGCAAAGAAAAATAAAATATAGATGCATACTTTAAAAACATCTTATAACCTTTAGCTCTCAGCCAGCAAGTATTTTGAAAATATAGTCATTAAAACTGACATAATTCTGGCACACAACTGAAAAGCAAAACAATGCTTCCACCATTGTTCAAACGCTGCAGTTTCCTAAGGAGAGGTCTTAAGACTTCCCAACCCTAAAGAATGCTGATACTTTGCATTCTTTTCATGTAAGAAGAAAGAGGACTGTAGAGATAACAGGAGAAAGAATGCGTTAGCCTTATACCCTTGAGCTGTGATGAAATACCAGTCTACTTACATTTAATTATGTTCAGTTTATAACAAAGCATTCAGTACAAAACATCAATAAGAATGTTGACACACTCAGACTCCTTCTAATAAGAATGAAGAAGAATTATAGTTGGAAATCTGGCATTTAGAATTCAACTGAAAAGGGATTTTTGCTGTTTAGCAATTAGTTCTCTCTGTAACATAAAGCAGTGTTTCCAAAGGAAAAATTATTGGGTAGATTTACAACTGAGTTATGTGTTAAGATCAGTTCAAAGATTAAAAAATGACTACATTACTCTTGACAAAGACACATTAGCACCAAATATACACCACAATATATAATTCCTTGTTGTCTATTACTTAACATTCTCTGGAAGGAACATAAATAAATAATGCATAGGGTAAAGAGCTGAACTTTGCAATTGATACATTTGCCGCAAAATTAACAGAAATCTTAGGTCAACTACCAAAGATCTGAAACTAAAGCATTAAGGCTTTTCCAGGAGAAAAAGTGTTTTTTAGAATAGGTCTGGCTATCTCTTAGAAGGATAAAGTGGGGTCAGGTAAAGCCTACGTCAGGTACTGTTATGGTGGGAAGCTGAGTACCAGCTTCACTTGTGTCTTAGGAGTGGCTGCTCGTGCCTAAGCTCCAAGACAGCCACCCTGTCAGGTACTGAAAGGGGCTGAGCTACCGTGAGCTTGTGTTAATGGCAGCTGTTTAGCCCCTGTAACAGTCAACCCTACAGTCTTAAAAGGTTATTTCCTAGAAGCTAGGGCCAACTGTCCATACTTGGGCATATGCAAAACTCCCTCTTGAAGCCAGGAACAATTTCTGTGAAAGAATACAAAACACCTGAAGATATTGAAATCAATGAAGTTTGGTGTTATTTATCATGGATGTGGAATCTGACCCTAAATATGAAATATGGACACTAAGCAACCATCAGTGCTGCAATGAGTGCTTACTGCAAGGCTTGCAGTCAGCCAGGTTCTCAGTTCCCATCACAACCACATTCTGATGTTCACTGTTTTTAGAAATAAAATGTAGAGACACCTCCTCCCACCACTCCCCC
>NW_009619426.1:316-20226 GCF_000690535.1 Cariama cristata | reverse complement strand
TATATATATATAACATTGAAGATCCTGATTAGACTTAAAATTATGTTTGCAAAATACTACACAAAAATGTATTATCAAAGGTTGAAAAACCAAATGCTAACAGTTCTGTCCTGAGAGCGGGATTTGAACAGTCTCCACTAAGTAAATAAGTGCCTATTACTAAACAGCATGGAAAGAAAACAAAGCAAATTGCTCACTGAAAGTGCGCAGCCCAGTTCCACGCACTAAATGAGGCAGGAGGCGTTTGGACCAAGCAGTGTGTATGCAGGTGTTTCATAGATGTTTCATGCACACACCGGGACCAAATGAATGTTTCACAGACAACTCTGATTTTGATTTGCTATTTATGACTGTTTTCCTTTGCAACCTTAATAATGTTCCTTTAACAAAGCTTTCCAAATATGTCTAAATTCCTTGCTATAATGCAACAAACAAGATTAAAAGAAAATGTGTCATAATTTAGCAATATCTTTGGTCACCAGCAGAGACAAAACCTTCAGGCTTCCCAGACAGAATACAGTCGCACGAGCTAATGTCACACTTTGGCGCTCTGAGAATTGCTGAAAAATTTAAGCTGGATAAAACAATATATTTAATAGCCCAATTATCAGAAAACTCTGAAGGTTTTTGGTTGAGATTGTTTTAAAAAAACAGAGAAAGGAATCCCAAAGTACATCATGATAATAAAACAGTGTAGAGTTGCTCAGGGACACTGAGAGTGGAAAATGTTAGAATGTGTTGCTAGATCTTCTAACGGAAAGCACTTAATAACCACCAATCCCATGTGCAATACATGGGTATTAAATAACAAAAGCTCTCAGTTCATTCTGGCATGTGTGCACATATGAATTCATCCATCCATCCATCTCTGCAAAGCTTTTTCTACATCATCTATAGCTAGGGTATATTTCATCATTTATATAACATATTTATTGCCTTCTGCAATATATAAATTCCTCTGCCATCAATGACATCGGTTAAGTATTAGCTGCACACTTTTAATTAATTTTAGCATAAGTCAACTCTTTCAGCCTGATGATATTTAAATTGCATTCCTGGCAATGCTGACTTTGACAGCTGTGCTACAATATTCCACTGATATTTCACTGAAATCATTCAAATGTGCAGAAATATTGAGCAGAAGTCAAGAGGGCAAAAGTTTTCAGTTCGCTGGAAACTCTTAACTAGACCCTCTATTATTTTCAGCTGTCACAGTAACACAGTGTGAATGCTTAAATGCTTCATTCCTTCATACAAGCCATCACTTACCAGTAAAAGGAAATTGTCCAGCCATGTGTAAACGTCAAGTGAGTTGACAGATCCAAGCCAAGGTGCTTGGTGCACCTGGTGCACGGCCGTAAGCCCAATGTCTGTCACTGCAGGGTGGGACATAGCAAAGGGTACGCTGATCCACTGTAACCAAAGAGTAACACTTTGTTCAGGTCTCAAGAAGGCATTCTAAATCTGTGAAATTTTAATATTAACATTGATCTGTTTTGCTTCTTGCATGCTGCGGATCAAAAGCCAAGTTGTTGAGCTGACTTGCAGAAGAGTCAAATTATGTGCTGATGGAACATCTCCGAAATCTGGAGAGCGTGGTGATGGATAGCTTACCTCTGTCCTGGAGAGGGTGAGTGCGAGCAAAGAATTCATCAGTGTATAGGAAAGATGCATTTACACATGTTCATTTTATTTTCCCTAAACTCCACATATATTCTTTACACCCCTTCCTGGACCACACTGTAGTGAAACACCTACATATAAATTTGTGTGCAATAGCATCAGGATTTGCCAGTATACAGGCATGAGACATCACAAACACACCTGAAGGCTTGGGAATTTGTTTTTCATTCAACACAAAGAGGGGTGCTGTTGGTGAATCCACACCTCTCTTGCTCCAGAACACTCAGTAGCCCAGTGTTACAGCACTTTTCTACCGTGAGGGTGAGTTCACTCTGGTCTCTTGACTATTTTCAGTCTCTCTGTTTTTGATCTAGGACAAAAGATCAGTTGAGAAACCCTTCCCAGAGACAGTTTTGGCCAGAAGGTTCATTTCCTTCACCAACAGACTTTTTGTGTATTTACTTGCTGACTTATTTTGCAATGGTGTAACTCACTAAATCTCTATGAGGACAAACTCAGAAGCTCCTAACAAGATGAAAACCAGGCTTTGTGCTTTATGGAATACACCATTGCAAGTACGGCATCCTTAAGGCTCCAGCGATATTCAAAACATGCAGATTACCACAATCCAACTGATCACATTTAAGTGTATGGGATAGCAGGAGTAAGAGGGAAAAAAAATCAAACATCTTCCTCTACTTTGTTGTAAAATTATTGGAATAACATGTCAAGAATATATGAATTATTGCTATGTTTTGCTGCACTGCCTATTATTGAGACTGTCATGTACCATAGTATTCTGTTCTCAGTTACATATTAAACTTTGACAATTTAAACACTTAGGCAGAAAGATTCCCTTCTCACTGTCTGCTTGTCCTTTTCTGGGAAAGATCACCAAAATGTTTCAACTGTAGCCAAGCTATTTTGAGGGAAAACAAACATATTGTCAAAATTAATGGATGTTAATACTCTTCCTGTTGAGAAATTAATGGGGAACAAGGATGTCAAATGGATTTTTTTATTCTTGTTTGTGAATGTCAAATCACAAACATGTCCAAGCGATGAGCTTCTGAAGAGCTATAGTTTGCCCATACTCAGCTGCGATTTTCAGTAGGGTAAATTGCTAAAGGTCCATCTGCAGCCTGCATGCCACAGCCCAGGATTTAACAGGGACCGCATTGCAAATGGATTACAAGATTTTGCAATCCATTCAAGTTCCTGACAGTAACCTAGCTCTTTGTGGTCTCAAGAACTTCCTCCATACTAGTAAATAAAACAAGTCAAGACACTTTCTCTGGCCTTGCAGTTTACTGACATGTCATGGTTTGCATCCATATATCTAGACTCTTTTCCCTGCTGAAAAGGACAGCTCTCAGCTGTTCCTGGGAATTATCTGGGAAAATTCTAGTTGGCGTGTGCCAAAACAGTGCCAGGACTGTATTAACAATTAAGCACTACAGCTGATCCTGCGTTTTCACCTTGGCACTGTTTAACTTGCTTAATATAGACAGAGATCCTATTTCTTCATTGAGCCCTTTCTAGCAGGAGTAGAAAATTCACTGTTTTGAATGAAGGGTCAATAAAACCAAGGCTCATGGAAGTGAAGCAGAAACTGGGACTTTATGTTGGGACTTGAAGCTCAGGAGTAGAAATAGCAGGTAGCTAGAAGGACCTGGACCTCATCGGTTTGGAAACAAGAGACAAAGGACTTCTACGTGGTGGCAAAGAGTTTAGAATGGGGAATTAATAATACAGCTGAGATGAAGAGTCAGTAAATAGTGGGGATACACTGCAGGATCAGCAAAAGACTCACCGGGCAAGACAAAGACAAAGAGCTGAGAATTGCAGATGTGGGTATAGGAGAGAGAGGAGGGAAAGATTTTAAGAGAGAGAGATTACGTAGGACTGTAAGGAGAAAATCAGGGAAGTATGTGGAGTGGCTGAAATAGGGGTTATGGAAGCCTAAGGAAGAAACTGTGGCTGAAATGAGGAGCCAGGGTAGAGAACAGAAGTTTTTAGAACAAGCACCTGTAAGGAACAGGAGAAGAACAGTTATTAGAGGAATGAGCAGTAAAGCTCTGTGCCCGTGGGAATGCAAACTGCTCCAGAGCCTGGAGGGGAAGCTGGGATACCTGTGTCTGTGACATCTTCTGCTGTGACAACTGCTGTGAAAGTGTCCCATCTCATCTAAAACTGCCTCCCCTACAGCACGACCATTTAGATGTTGTCTGAGCCTTCCAGCCCCACTAATGACTCTCGAGGTTATGAATATGGTTCCTTCTCCATGACATTATTGCTGTTTATTTTAAATAGGAAATTACATAACGAGCCCAACCTGAACTAAAAGAACACTATTAAAGCTACAAATCCAACAATTTAGAAGACTGCTATACAGCATTCATTTGCTTTCCCCTCCCTGTCAGCTTCCTGCAGCCTTTAATACAGGATAACATGTTGTTATTCCACGGCATCAGGGTCTTTAGCAGTGCATGAGTTGTTCTCATTGGAAAAGCATTTCTGTATTTTGATTTATCTACAATTTTGGGAATTTACGTAATGCACACCATCTGTAGAAACTGAATGGTTCACAAATATGCATGTTAGGGAAGAAGACAGTATTTTCTCCATGGTGCAGGTGAAGAACAAAGGTATGAGAGAAGAAGATTTGGAATAACTTCTCATTTGAGGTGTCTAGCTGGAACTTGGATTTGCTTTTTCAGGGTATTTAGCATCGTTCCCATGAAGTCAGTTACAAGAGAGAATGCTTAGCACTTCTGCAAATAAGACCATTGGACCTCATGGTAGGATGCCGCAGAGTGAGGAGGCACAGGGGGTTGGTTATTGACCACCTGTGTGAGCTCTGGCTGAAGCAATTTCCCTAGAGCTGCACAAGAACGGCGGTGAAAGCAGAGAAACAGCTCTGGGTCCCCAAGGTGCCATTCTGTTCCTTCACCTTGAACCACCCCATTTATTTCAGTCTGTCTCAGATCTCTGCACGCCTTTAACCATCTATTACTGCCACTGGCAAACAAAGGCAGCAGCTTCTTTGATTGCCCCCCTGTGATCTGAGCCCTGTTGCATTGATGTTTTTCAGAGTAGGGCTTAAAGAACAGCAGTAAATAAAAGAAAAGGCTACCCACTGGCCTATCATTGATAGCTGATGAGAGGATACTCATACCAGCATATTCCAAGGTCATCTGGTGAGACTTCCTATACTATGGTCTCCAAGGATGGTGGAGGGAAATGAGGGAAAAACCAAGAAGGAGATTTAAAGCAGGAGGTTAACTAAGCTGTGTGAGTAGGTGATGGCTACAGGAAAGAGAAGCAGGGGAGTATCAGCTCTGCAGGTCCAATACCAGCGTTTCTGGACTGCTTTATCGACTGCTTCCTACGTCTGATACCTCCATCCTGTGCCTGTGCCTCGGTCCTATGGACGGATAGGGAAGGAGTCAGCTCCAGTCCTATTCTGAGTCAGACATTGGAAAATTGCAAGAGTGTTTGCACTCTCAGACTGGTTGGAAAAAAAGCCAAAGAATCAGGTGTCTTGGTCAGCATTATGGCCAAAGCAGGGGCTGTATGTTGATGTAAATGCAGAATTTTAAATTCAGAGCTCTGTGAGTGGAGATATTCCTTCTCCGTGCTTTCAGTGAAGACACAGTTCCAAAACTGAAGGCAGGCAATAGGTTTCAGCAATCATCACAAGGCTCAGGGCAAAATCCTCAACAAAGAAGAGAAAAACAAGCCAAACTTACCAGTCCCAGAAAGATGCAGAAGAGCTGAACTACATCAGTGTAGGCCACAGAATAAAGCCCACCCACAAGCGTGTACATAGTTGCAATCAGGGCAGAAATAATGACTGAAATATTGACATTAATGTCAATGATCACACTTATAGTGGCACCTATGGGAAAAAACAAAGCACCGTGTATTAGTGTATGTCACAGTACGTCTGCTGAGTAGGCTCACCTTTATTAAGTTGCATATACAGGTGCTGGTCTGACACTTAGCAAGGGGATGAAGATATTCCCCCTCTATCTTCTGCACACCCCTTCTGCATCTCTGAAGGGAGTAGGAAAAGGAAGGCTCCTGTTGGTCTAAGTTTAGCATCTGTCATTTTGCAGGTTCTTACAAAATGGAGGAGAGAATGGTCCCAACAGCCTTTCCTTGCATTGCTCAAGCTCTGTAAGGACTACACTCTCTTGGTCTGCCTGGAGAAAAGCAGCCATGCACAGACAGCTGAAGTTTCCCTAGGGGAGCTGCAGCAGCATGGGAATGAGCGTAACCTTGCAGTAAAAGCTGTCCCTAGGGGAGCTCTGCTGCAACGTATCACACCCTTTTGTGTCTCACTTCTGCTTGGAGCTAGCCCATTTCGACCAAGGAAAGAACGGTAGAGGAGGCATCAGCTATAGGGACGATTGTCCACTGGCCCTTCTAAAGTGCCCTTGAATTGTTTACATGGGACAAAGGTGGATTTCTTTGCAAACTGGAGAAGCCATCCTCCATTGTCAACCTATAAACCAATAACTTTGCCAAGCGCCATCAAGCAGGTTTCATTTGTTGGAAACAAACCACAATGTTGAGCTGACCAGGGATACTTGCTGGCAATGGTCCTTCTAATGCAGCCCAGCATGTCATTGGCTTTCTTTGCCACAAGGGCACTTTGCTGGATCATGGTCAACTTCATTGAATTGTAAGACTTCCAGGTCCGTTTCTGCAAACCTGCTTTCCAGCTGGTCAGCCTCCAGCCTGTACTGGGACATCAGGTTCTACCTCCTGAGGTGCAGGACTTAGCATTTCCCTTTGTTGAACTTCATAAGGTTCCTGTTGTCCCATTTCTGCTGTTTGTTGAGGTCCTTCTGAATGGCAGTACAATCATCTCGTCTATCAGCAACTCCTCACAGTTTTTATTTTCTGCAAACTAGCTGAAGGTGCACTTGGTCCCATCAGCCAGGTCATTAATGAAGATGTTACATGATACAGGACTCAGTATTGACCTCTGGGGTGCACAACAGGTGACTGGCTACCTGGTGGCATCCATGCTGCTGGTCACAGACCTCAGAGCCCAGAAGTTCAGGCAGTTTTCAATCCTCCTCACCGTCCACTTATCTAGTCTGTACTTCATCTGTTTGTCTGTGCCTTCGTTGAAGATGGGAGTGACATTTGTTTTCTGCCAGTCTTGAGGAACATCCCTGATTAGCACAGTCTTCAGAAGATTACTGAGAGTGTCCTTGCGATACTATCAGTCAGCGCTCATGGGATGCATCTCATTAGGTCCCATGAAATTGTGTCTATCCAGTCTATTTAAATGTTTCCTAATCTGATCCTTCTCCAACAAGCCTTCCTTGCCCTGGACTTTCCTAGGGTTCTCAGGATCCTGGGATCCCTGAAGGCTGATCTTGCCAACAAGGAATGAAGCAGAGAAAGCACTGAGTACCTCAGCCTTATCCACATCCTTTGCCACCAAGTCCCCTGTCCCATTTAACAGTAGCCCATGTTTTCCCTAAGTTATGTACTTGTTGAAGGCTTTTTGCTGCCCTACACGGCTGGATTAAGATCCAGATGGACTTTGGCTTTTCTAAACCCATCTCGGCATGCCCAGATAGTGCCCCTGTATTCCTTCCAGGTCACCTGTCCCTGCTTCCACCTCTTGGATGCTTCCTTTTTATGTCTGAATCTAGCCAGGAGCTCCTTTGTCATCCATGCAGGTCTCCTGTGAGCTTTGTTTGTTTTCCTGGTTGTCAGGATGAACTGCTCTTGAGCTTGGAGGAGGTGATCCCTGAATATCAACCAGCTCTCCTGAACTCCTCTTCTCTCCAGGGCTGTCTCCCATGGGATTCCTCCAAACAGATCCCTGGAGAGGCCAAGTCCTACTCTCCTGAAGTCCATTGTTGCAGTTCTGATTTTTGCCTTGTTCCCCCCTCTCAGGACCCTGAACTCCACCATCTCGTTAACACTGCAGCCAAGTCCGCCTCTGACCTTCACATCCCTAACTAGTTCTTCCTTGTTTGTAAGTAACAGGTTCAACACAGCACCTCCTTTCATCAGCTCCCTGATCATTTGTGTCGGGAAGTTGTTGTCAGCGCACCCAAGAAACCTCCTGAATTGCTTGTGCCCTCCTGCACTGCCCTTCCAGCAGCTATCAGGACAGTTATACATTTCCCTTAGATGTATCAGCTATTTCAAGTGATTGAAGCATTTTAAAACCACGTTTAAAAAAATCCTCTCCTTCGAAGTAGGATGATTCAAATTAAATAGCTTGAAACAACTTTTAGTCTCTGAGGGTATTGTAGATGGATATTCTTGACCACATAGGTAGAAGAGTTCTGGCAGTAGAACACAACATGATGTGTGATATGTAAGAGCTGCTGGGAGCTGCCAGGCATTTTTTTGCTGTACAGTGACCCTTCAAAGTTCACATGCTTAAGGACTACAAGCTCAGACCTCTTTCACAAGCTGGAAGCCCTGTCTTTCCCTTCCACAATCTTGCTGAGCAAGGAGTCATGAAGAAGATCGAGTAGTGAAGAGTACTGGGATTAAATATTCATCAGTGAGGACAGGTGTGCAAATCAGAAGGTATAGCATAACTAGATTATTTACAGAATAGTTAAATCAAAACCTTCAATGACCTTTATAACCATTGGCAGTCTTCAACTGTCAGCTGGTAACATAAACCTACTGGAAAGGTATTCACACCACTTGCTTTGAAATACCACCGATTAGCTTGTCCTCAATCAAAAAGAAAGTATATTCCAAATACTCAGAGTGTTCTTCAAGTTATTCAACTCCTATCACCTCAGCATGTAGTGTGTTCTTAGTCCTTTAAGGGTTTTGTGATGAAATTGTGGTAAACAAGCTCCCCGTTGCTCTGCAGTTCATCAGAGCACAGCTGGAGAGTACCTTCAAAGTTTATTTTCCATTTAAAATAGCTTGTGCCAGAAAGCATTACCACATGCATGTGCCCTATGAGTATGATTAGCTGGTAAAAGTCAACTACTGGTGCCTCAACTCAAGGGCTTTCTCAGTTCTTCAAGGGATTGCTAAGTTCAGGCCTGAAATATAATTAAAAACCCTGGAAACTGATTTTTTTTTTCAGGACTGGATGAGTAGCCGGGTGATTTTCTATTGGGTCATAGTTCCACTAACTCTCTGAATACTTTCTTGAATCCTAAGTATTTTCTTCATTTTGTAAAGTAGAAAGCCATTCAGAATTGAATAATACTTCAATTTCTTGATCAGCATCTGGTTTACTTTTAGTATTTGTGCTATGGAAAGTTCTGTATATGTAGGTCTCCTATATGCAAAGAATTACTTCGGTTAGATGCATTGGCAGTAGTGTTTCATGTCTTTAAAGGAAATATTGACTGGCTTCTGTGATCTCAGTGGTGTAAAAAAGAACCTGCGTCAGCCTTGACACAAAAGGGACGTCTACAATCACTCGTGTCACCCTGACAATTAAAGCTAATTTGTTGCTAAATCTTTTCATGCTCTTTGAAAAGGGACAACCTAAAGATACTTGAAAATTAATAGATACCTTGCGTGTCTTTCCATTACCAAAATAATTAATGGGGTATCATTACCGGGTTTAATTACTAGTTAGCACGGGTCTGAGAACAGTCACACTGAATCATTTGGCTAGGATAGTTAGCATTTGAAGCCAGAATTTTAATGCATTTCTGGTTTTCTTAATCCTTTTCACCTGTGATAAATTAATATTTATATTGTTTAATCCTTACCTAAGGCAGAGAAGATGGCAGCAGCCCAAAACATTTCTCCCATTAAAGCTGGAATAAACAGTAGTCCTCCCATCCTTTTTCCATAAAGCTGCTGAAAAGGGTCAAGCATTGTCACATAGCCTTTGGATCGCATGGGTTTTGCAAAAAAAAGGCCACCTACAAAGAAAAGTAGCATAAGACATCAGCTGCAGCGCAGAAATGTATTGCCATTAAGGAGGAAAACGTTGGTTGCCAGTTAAGGGTACAAAAATATCAGTATTACCATTCTTTTTTTTTTTTTTAAAGAAATAAGTACAGTTAAAATATCCTCTATGAACTCTTACCTTACATCTGTCCACAGAGTTACACAAACACATCCACACCATGAATATCTATGGTCTGATAATGAAAAATAGGCTGTCTTATCTTGTGTGATTCAGTTTACTTATCTGTCATTTTGGATGCTGTCAGAGTTTTGTCTAATTTTGGATCAGCCTAAGGGAGTGGCTTTTCTACCTAATCCTGTTCACTCTTAGAGTGGAATCCTGCATGGATTTTCACATGGTCCTACTCTAAAAATAAAACTGTCTGGGATCCCTGGATCAGAAATACGAGTTCACACACGCTTTAGTCCACATACAGCAAATCTGATTCTTTCAGGACAATTCAGATTTATTATGTATGCTTAAATCAACCTTACAACACCTGCAGAGCAGGTCAGATGCTTTCTGGGCTCTGCAGGTGTCAAGCTCCCGGAGCATTTGTCATACACTTATTTCATTTATACATGTTCAGGAATTTTGATGTATCACAATTCCGCTCTGCCTGGCTGGCATATGGGCTGGATATGTACATAAATGTGCAAAGGCCTCACCTTTCTAATGTACAGTCCCCAAATCCTCTCTGACTGGGGAAAAAATGGACATATCTCAGGAAAGCTGAAAGAGCCCTTGTGTGGAACCTGTGTAGTTGAGACCTGCACATGAGTGTAACTAAGTAGACTTCTTCCACAGTAAAACTACTAAAATGCAATGTGTAAGGTACAATAAAAAAAGCCCTGGAAAACCAGCCAATTCCCCATAAAATCTACTGTACATTATTTGACGACCCTTAACTAGGTTCTTCATCACAAGAAATGTAATGTATTCATTATATTGTACAGAAGATTTTTCACATTTCTATGTATTACCTTTTATCACTCATATTTCTTCATTTCATTAAGTTCCCTGAACAGAAGGTACTGGCTTACCAATCACAATTTATTTATACTGCTAATGTTAACTTTCTCTCTAGGCAGGTTGTTCAGATGCAAAAACCCTCCAGCATTTTTTTACTATTCTTGGAATGGTCATGGATTCTATTCCTATTCTCCTTGTTATGTCATCATTACAAAGTACAAATAAAAGAAGGAAAAAACAGTCACTGGTATTATAATCTATTAGAACGTTCAAGCATCTGTCAAAGGAAATAGGAGATTTTCTAACCTTTAAAACTAAATAGTTTGAAAAACTAGGAAGAGTGGTGTGCAGCACAACATTGAACTTACAGGGAGATTACATCAATCTTAAATCCTTCAATCCTTCTGATCTGAAGCAGTAATATTTCTCCTAGCCTTGTATTCACAATTTATTTTTTTTTTAAAGGAAAAACAACTCCTCCCCTCAAACCTGCAAGTACAGATCACGCCTACAGGAATGCTTTCCTCTGTGCTCTGCAGAGAGATGTGGTCACAGGATACAGACTTTTTTTCTCTGCAGTGGCCATTATAATTTCCAGGAAAGAAGAGTCTGGACATCTGAAAACAGCTGGAAATGAAGGGAGAGGCACCTCAACCCCTTCTGGGCTAATATTAATTTGTGTCAATTCTACAGAGGCTAAGATTCAGGAAGATGCTTGCGACTACGAACCTAACGACCGCTTAATGACATCGATAGATCATGACCCCATAATGACATCAACTGATCTCCCAGCAGACATCTACTGTTATTGTTTTCCTTACAGGAAAGAGAGCTGCTCTCAGGGATGGGAACTACTACTCAAGTTGGAGCTGGCCCGCACGCACCAGAGAGGAACATCTACGATGGGGAACGTTTCTACCTGGGAGGAGAGGACAACCAGGACAGGCCATAAAAAAGCTGTTTCCAATGGGGAAAAAAGACTCAGGAGGGAAACCAAGTTGTATAGGAAGAAATAAAAGGGGCGAGAAGACCTGGATAAGCAACCAAAGGAAACAAAGGGACAGACTAGGTGGGAGGACAATGAGAAAAGACTCAAAACAGGCTGAGGTGTCAGGTGTTATTAGAAAGGCTAATACACCGGTCATATTAATGAAAGATGAAAAACACGGAATCTTTTTTGTAACAACTTTCTCTTTAAACAGTTGCATCAGCAATTGCCTTAGGGACATGATGTAGTCAACAATTTTGTGGTGTATTCATCATGGCTCACAAGGCAATACTTTCTTTGTAAGCTGCTCCATGTGGTTGAGACACAGTGAGAAACTTTTTATTGCTATTATTTCTGAGACCACATTTCAGGAATTAGAGGCCACAGCATTAAAGTTATAACCTTGTCTGTATTTTACACTCTGGTCCTGCATATAGCAGGATTGTGTATTTGCATTTTGACAAGTGATTTGGAGTTTTGTACTGCGTTTAAGAGGATGCTTGGACCAATTTTAAGGAAATAGACTGGTTCTACTACAGACTTCCTGCACTAAACTAGACAAGTTACTTAGACGCTTGCTGACGATCTGTAAGGTATAAACACTTCCCTAAACTGAAAGGATATTTGCCACTCTTGAATTCAAAGATTTATAGGTGCCATGATACTATCATGTTCCACATGTTACAGGCACTTATAGAAAACCCCATTATATAAAAATCAGTATATACAATTAAAAAAAATACCACAACAAAATCTTTTTTATTGTGACCTCCATAGATCACTATGGTAATAATCAAATAGGTCTTGCCAAGACATTCAGAACCCTTAAGTTATCAAACTATTTATAGTGATTTTCTGTTTTTCTTTTAATAGCCAAACCTATCAGCAGAAGGGATCCTGTTTACCTCAGTATCCTTTTATCAGACCCTAGTTTTTTCATTTCAAACGCTGGACTTGTCATCAGAACTGTTTAGAATGAGAGATTGTTAGCTTTAGTTCTTTGCTTACCTAAAACCAGACTAAGGGAATACCCAATAGGTGCCTGAGCCCAAGCTAGACCGTAGCCTGGGACATACACGGCTTCTGCTGTCCCGTTGATGTAACCTCCTCCAACCCATGTGGCTGAAAAAGAAGAGGTGGAAAAGTCTTTAATGTACACAAAGAAAGAAAACCTCCCACTCTATAGAATGAAATTATCATCACTTATAATATTGCTATTTGTTATTATATATACGGTACAAGTGCCAGACATGGAATCCTTCTATAAAAGATAGTCCTAATTAAAAAAGACTTACAACCTAAGCATACGAAAAAAGAAGTCAGATGGACTGTGACTGGATCATCAAGGTGTCTAAGCCACTGTATAGTCAGTGAAGATGTGAGGGCTGAGTCCCCCACTACTTGTTTACAATGAATGAAGCACATCAACTTATTAACCACTACTATTTTCTTCATGTTAGTCCAAATGAAGGAGTGATGTAAGGAGGGATCTGAAAAACTGTAAGCATGCAGTGATAAAGTCATCCTAGCTGGGAAAACTCAAAACATTTAGATTAGACAGGAGTTTAATGAATACATCATTTACTAGGGCCTTCATGAAACAAATTGCCCTTAAAACTTTGCGAAATTTTAAATTGTGGCTACATGAAGCATATTTAGTAAACATTGCCTTCCCTAAATGCTGTATTTCCATATAGGGCTGTGGTGGTTTTGTGTTGCTATTTAAGTTCTAAACTTTGATTCATTTATCTTTGTGCTTCCTGAAGACATATTCCAGAAGTGAATAGTGCTATCTATAATATCTCTGATTTTATCTCTCTAAAAAGCAGTATTTTTAATATCCCAGCCTCACACCCTTAATGAAATGATTCTCTGCCTTGAAGGCGATTTTCTACATTTAAGAGTTTGGGACCTACAGTATGTATGAAAGAAAATTTCCAACACAGAAATATATTGTGATTACATCTGCAAAAATAACTCACAACAAATTACATAATAAAGTTTATCTCCTCCTGTTTGCAGATTCCATGAATAACATTCTTGATTTTCTCTAATGTATAACGAGTAAGTTTTATGAATCTGGGTCTGTAGTTTGAACAAGGGCAGGCAGATCATTACAAGTACTAGATTTTTTGAAACGCTATTTTGATGTGCCTCAGAAGCCTTTCTTTTCTCATATAGAAGTAGTTCAGGCTTTCTGGGTAAAAATTCACAGTTGGAAGAAATTTATTTTCCTTAAGCATTCTTCAGCATTTTCCCAGTATCCACCATCATACAAGCAAATTTGATTTTGTGTTTAAGAAAAACAATTGGAGATAAACACAAATGAAGACAATTGAATTAAAGTTCCTAAAGAAATGTCATGAAAATCTAAATGGCCACTCTTTTCTGCTTAGCCGTGACATCTCTCAAATACTACCAGAAGGCACGTTTTTAAACTCAATGCTAAATTACACCATGGCCTTAGAATCAAAGATCTCTGGCAACCAGAGTATTACAATTGTCCCCCTTTCAGCATTTGAAGCACAGGAATCAACCATTCTGTTGTTGGAAATGTTATAACGGGCTTGTATGAGGGCTGTGCATGCAGAGAAAGTCTGTGACAAAAGAAGTGACCCCAGGAGCCCTGTTATTGGTAAACTTTTGGGTATCAAGATCTGTTGTGCACTACAGAAACAAGACAAGAAGTGAGTGATGCCCATGTGGGACCACATGGAGAAGATGAGTGAACACTGATCCTTGATGGGAAGAGCAGGGATACAGAATCTACATAAAAAGTTGTCAGATATTTGGGATGACAGTGTGAATTAAGGTAGGCAGGAATGTGTTGCTTTGGTTACCAGAGTTCTAGGATCACAGAACCATAGAATCATGGAATGGTTTGGTTGGAAGGGCCCTTAAAGATCATCCAGTTCCAACCCCCTGCCATGGGCAGGGACACCTTCCACCAGACCAGGTTACTCCAAGCCCCATCCAACCTGGTCTTGAGCACTTCCAGGGATGGGGCAGCCATGGCTTCTCTGGGTAAACTGTTCAAGCACCTCACCACACTTGCAGGAAAGAATTTCTTCCTAATACCTAATCTAAATCTACCCTCCTTCAGTTTAAAACCGTTACCCCTCATCCTATCACTACACTCCCTGATACAGTCCCTCTCCAGCTTTCCTGTAGGTCCCCTTTGGGTCCTGGAAGGTTGCTCTAAGGTCTTCTCAGAGCCTTCTCTTCCCCAGGCTGAACAATCACAACTCTCTCAGCCTGTCCTCATAGGAAAGATGCTCCAGCATCCTGACCATCTTGGTAGCCCTCCTCTGGACCCATTTGAGCAGGTCCATGTCTTTCTTACGTTGGGGGGGCGGGGCAGAGCTGAAGGCAGTACTGAAGGGGGGTCTCAGCAGAGTGGAGCAGAGGGGCAGAATCCCCTCCCTTGACCTGCTGGCCACGCTGCTTGGGATGCAGTCCAGGATGCAATCGGCTTTCCGGGCTGCCAGCGCACGTGGCTGGGTCATATTCACTTTTTCATCCATCAATACTCCCAAGTCCTTCTCTGCAGGGCTGCTCTCAATCCACTCATTGCCCAGCCTGTATCCATGTTTGGGATTGCCCTGACCCATGTGCAAGACCTTGCGCTTGGCCTTGTTGAACCTCATGAGGTTCACACAGGCCCACCTCTCCAGCCTGTCAAGGTCCCCCTGGACGGCATCCCTTCCCTCTAGAGTATCAACCACACTGCTCAGCTTGGTGTAATCTGCAAAGCTGCTGGCAGAGCACTTGATCTCACTGTTCAAGTCCTTGACAAAGATGCTAAATAATAGTAGTCCCAGTATGGACTCCTGAGGGACACCAGTTGTCACTGATCTCCAGCCGGACATTGAGCTGTTGACTGTTGAGTCCATGACTACCTGGGATGTGTGTTGCCTATTGTGTCTCAAGCAGCATAGAGGAACAGGTTGTAAGCACCTGTATACAATAAAAAAAGTAAATATTTAGAAAGGGAATTACATTTTTCGCCTTCCCTGGAAAAAGCATGAGCATGAATTCTGCATGAATGATACCCACTTCTAGATGGGGAATAATATCCCACAGTCAGGGACAGGTGTCCGGCACTGCTGCAGCTGTGGTGCAAGGGGGCTTCAACATCCACCATCGATTTGCCTGGGGTTGCTACGGAGGTGGCGGGTGCTCTCCAAGGGGCACTTCAATGCTTTGCCTAACTCCCTTATTTTTTTCTGGAGGGGGTCAGGTCACTTCACTTCTGTGTGACACTGAGGGGGCCCTGGCTGAAGGGGAACAATGCCCTATGGACCGATATTGCTGGGAAAGGTGGCATGAAGGATTTAGCACTTACCTTCAATTTGATTTCCTGATTTTGGGATTGGGGGTTGAAAAACAGCTGCTGGTTAACTTTTGTGTGCACGTGACTGGTCTGAAACATCTGCAAAGGACCCCAGAGCTCTAGGAAAGTGCTATATGGCTTTTTTTGAGGGGATGAACGGGTAGCTAGCACATACATTGACATCAGTAAATACATCAGAAAAGAAATAATGAGATATGATAGGATTTGATTTCAACCTTAGATATTAGTTTTCTGATCCTCAGTTTACTAAGCCACAATTTAAAGTTAGTTTAATATCTTTTTTGGTGAAATTATTTTTTTTTTTTTCTAAATCAGACAAAAGGAATATAAAATCTAATAATCTATGGAAACACTCATGTGATAATCTATTTTAATCCTCTCTGCCTGCCATCTGAAAGACCAAAAAATGCAGCAAATACCAACATCCATTTAAAACATGCATCATAAAAAATGATCAGACAAATACTGAGGATATGGAGTACAATTCTGCTCTTAGCTCGTACGAGGAACACAGAAATTAATCTCAGATTTCTTTATATATGTTGATATCTATTAGAAAATCAGATTTTTTGGCACTTCTTTATGAAGTCTGACCACTCAAATTATTGAATCAACTCATTAAGTTCTGTAAAATGAAATCCTGACCTAAGGATTACAAAAAAATAGAATTTTGTAATTTTTTTTTTCTTGTGGAAGGATATGTAGCTCCATCCAACTAAAACGAAAAAATGGCATCAATAGATTATTAACTTTTTGATCATCTTTGTAAGCATTCGATTATCTCATGTCAAATATTTTCTTTGAGGTTTAAATTCAAATCAGTTTAAACGAAATCAGAATAGACTCGTTTGTCACAGATACCACTTCTTAAGAATTTCACCCACAAATTAAGTGACACTAATATTTAATGCCACATTTTAACTATAATGATGTAAAAATGATACACAGATTAAAGGCGTGTCTACTGTGGTACTATGTTAGCTCATTTTAATATGAGCTGTTGTGATCCATCCACAACTCAAGCTTCTCACTCTTTCTGATTGCAGACACACACGGGCTTTGTTTTTTAGGCGTTTCTGTAGCTAGTTGATACAGCTGCTTCTTCAGGATCATCGTATACATCCACATATGTCCATAGCCATTATTCATAGGTAGTGTATTTGCTTTAAGGCTTTTCAATGCCATTTAGAAAACCAACTATAATTACTCAGAAATCTTGAATCCGTCTCTATGCAGTCACAATGCTTACGCTCTGGATTTTATTTTGAATTTATAGGCTGAGTTCTGTCATCTTCACCACCAAGTAGCCCTAGAAACTGTTGCCATTTTCGTAGCCAATACCCATGGAACATGGTAATGTTTGTCTCGGGTAAGAAAGACGGAGTTAGGTCTTATAACTCAAAGTATCTCATGTCCATACAGAACAATATCCTTTCTGGAGATCTTTAAAAATTGCTTGTTTTCCTTTTACAGGGTAGGCTTTTCTTTTTAATTCCTGTTTAGACGGTTAAAGCTGTGAAATATAAAGATGATGTTGGAATAGTCATGTATCTCCGGAGGCATGGTTATGAGGTGCAAAGTCTGCATCTATCATTTTTAAAGAAGCAAACATGGCCTTGAATAATGTGACCATTTAGTAAAAATTATTGCCGATTTTGGTCAGCTTACCTTCACAATTGTTTTGTTCTGGCTTTACAAACTGAATGTCCCAACCACCCAACCGAGACAAAACTCAGACTAACCTAACCCCTGGCGCAGTAGCCTTGTGCCCACAGCTAACTTTGTGTGCCAGCCGTGGTTCCCTCAAACCGAGAGCATAATTTACTTGCCCCCTCAAGCTTTAATTACCATCTTTAAGGAAGGCATAGGTGAGGAAGCGTGTAAACCCTGACTGTATAAAATCCATGAGTGTTTTAGCTGCCTGAAGGCTTTGGGATCAATCAGTCTGATATTCTACCGCAGAGATGATATACTACGCTGTCTCTAGAGCTTACATGAGACGGGTTGAGTGCGCGTGGGTGTGAATTGTGGTGGCTGGAGAAATTGCCTGCAATATAGGAAACCCCAGTTCAAGTCTCATCTCTGCTTCAGCTGTTATGAAAAATATTCCTGTAAAATTAGATTAAGGAAACCAGAATTTGTGTCCTCTTCCACAGGCAAAGCCGTTAGTCATAACCGCTTGTGCGGGGAATGTCTTGTTTCGTCTCCGCTCCCCCAACCTAATGATTACAGCTTTGTGGCAAGCAATATCTCCGCAAAATATTCTGGTTTCAGTGTTCTTGAAAACATTTCATTCAGCAGAAAGCAACCAAACCAGCTCTTGCTATGAGCAGAATCTCATCATATCTGATGCTTCAGTAGCCAATGGATACGTGATACAGTAAATTATAGCAAAGTGTGAAAAGTAGAACATCTGCCTGTATTCAAACTTTGTTGACTTCTACAAACATTCTTTACTCAATATCTAACTATTCAGTCTTTGAATGAGCAAAATGCCCCTGCAAGGTGATGGGAATTTCTCTTGGTTAAAGAACACAGAATTTTGGCCGGAGTTTTATCTGTCTCTTCTTTATTAGATAACTGTGAAACCAGAAGAGGGCAAAACAGCAAAACATAAATATAACCTGATAAATCCAATTTGGCAATTGGCTTTGCCTGAATAGGATTTAGAAAAAATAAAAAACGAAGCATGCTTAAAAATTAAATCACTTAAATAAAAATGGTGGGCCAATTCACTCTTTTTATAATGCATTTTTGTTCCAATACTGTATGTTAGCTGTAAGATTTGAGATTTTGGACCATACTGTGAGTATCTTACCCAGGTAAGACACCTGGTTCGACTGGCTCTGGGAGTCAGACAGGATTGCTTACAAAACCAGTGAAGAACTCTTCCTTCACCCAGGCTTTGCTTACTGGTACTACTATTATCAGCAATGTATTATTTTGCCAAACTGCTGCCAAAGAAGCTAAAAGAATCCACAAAGTAAGTCTGCTGAAATCAGTGGAATTGGAAGTCTGGATTTATGCCAATTTTCTTTTAGAAACTTATTCTTAATTGATTTTGCACATCATCATCAACCCCCCCCATCTTTTTGCATATAAACTTTGTTTTACTCAGATTAAACAAAAATAACTCACCAATTTGGATGGCTTTAACAACAATAACAATTATTTTAAAACTGGATTTCTTATTAATCTATACAAATTCTATACTTCTGTCCCAAATATATGTGATCTACAGATTAATATGAAAGCAATGAATAAGAATTATATTATATACTTCTTGTATGATTTTAAAATATTTGTTGTTTTTATATAGATGTTACATTTGGCTGTTCACTAAACAGCGTTAGCATCAACTGGAAAAAAAAATACATATTTTCTCCATTTTGCATTATTCAACATGCAGATTACACTTCTTGATTCAGATGAAAAACTGACAAGTTGTATGCTGGTTAGAAAAAAAAAAAGAAAAGCTGTTTTTTACATACCGGTCATTGTAAATCCACCAACTAGCAAGCCAATGTCTCTTCCACCGACTATGATAGCTTCGCTGCGATCTCCTTCGCTGCCGGTGTTCTTGGTTTTCCAAGCAGCCCATATCCCAACCGCCAGGATCGCCAGGTAGAATACAACGATGGCCACCAGCCCCTCCACATGGAAAGCCATGTTGAAGTCCCGGCTGTTTCTTTGATCGCTATTTCATTAAGACCTCTGGAGAGAATGCAATAAGAGGTTTGCTTTTAACAAACCTGGTAGGATGCTTTTTAGAATCGGTGCACAAAGAAAACTTGAATGGTTATTAAAGAGACTGTTCTGGTGAATTTCTGAAATGAGTATTTCAGATGTAATTGGAATTAAGTTTACATGCCTGTGGAGTAACAATCAACAATTGTAACCTGCTATTACAAAGGGAAACGAATGATGTGGCTGAAAGCTACACAATTCTTAGGAATCAGTTACTGAGCACTGAATTCTCTTAGTCTCACAAAGTCCTCAATGCCTGGGAGCGCCTCAGTTAAGAAATAGTTTGGTGCATGGAAGAGAAGGTCTTT
>NW_009619426.1:0-279 GCF_000690535.1 Cariama cristata | reverse complement strand
AAAAAAAAAAGCCACAAAACTGTTTTAAGTTACATAAGAACTATGGATAAGGAATAGCTACAACAGCAAACCATGACTTTTAAGTCTGTGTCGGAATGACGAGTCTCTGCCCCCTTCTACCACCTCCGGAGTTTAAAAATCTGCGCTTTCTTGCAACGTTTCACTGTCCAGCTTTGAAAGTATGAATCTATTCCCCGGTCGCAATTTTAGAAGCAAACAGAAGGCTTAAAAGCTGTCGAACAGCAGAAATTTTAGAAATTAGAGCGGGGGAAAACTCCC
>NW_009619425.1:16256-17578 GCF_000690535.1 Cariama cristata | reverse complement strand
AGCTGCCCTCAAGGATGCTCTGAGGCTGCTGCATCCACGGGAGAGTCCTGGGACATTGTGTCCGTCTGCTGCTCGTAGGGGTGAGCAGGGGGTTCCTGGTGCAAGGAGTGGGGTGTCCTGCCTGTTCCCTGCAAGGTCCCAGTGGCCGGGGATGTGGGGAGGGGACAGGGCTGGCAGGGTGTCTGCTGCACGGTGGTGACTTTGATGTGTGCTGGGGTGCTGTGGGCTGGGACTGCGTGTGAGTGTCCAAGTGGGCACCGGGGTGTTTTCCAGCACCTCTACAGGAGCAAGCTGTCCCCAAGGTCTGTGGTCACCTCACCCTGAACATGAAGTGTCAGACTCAGCACCAGCGTGCAGAGCAGCCAGGCCTAGGCAGGATGGGTGCCTGCTGCACTCCCTGCTCCTGGCTCTCCCCAGGGCCCCCTGTGGCCCTTGGGCAGGGTGGGGGGACACAGGGGGTGCTGCCCAGCTGGGGATGGATGTGCTGAGTGGTGCACGTGGGGCACGCTCAGCAGAGCCCAGATCCACTCAGAGGACTCTGTGCGTGGTAAGAGAGAGGTCACAACTGCTTGGCCGGGTGCTCCCTGGACTCCCAGGGCTGATGGTTATGTGAAAGGTCCCCCCAGCCCTGCCCAGCCCTGCCCATGCCTGCAGACACCCATCTGAAGGATGCTGCAGCCTGGCTGGCCCCGGGCATTGGGGCATGCACAAGGTGCTGGGTCCACTGGTGCCCCGGGTTGCTCTGCTCTGATTCTGCAGTGCTGGCTCTCACACAGGTTGGGTGCAGCGGTGAACACTGGCTCCTCTCCATGAATGGTGCCAGGGTACCCCTGGGCAGCACCCCTGGGCTGCACCCGTGGGTTGGCTGTGCCTGGGGGTGAGGAGGGAGGGAGCAGACAGGGGGATCTCTCCCTCTGGCCCTGTGAACCTACTCACAGGACAGGAAACTATGGTGGATGGAAGCTTTTGTTGCTCCTTAGCAGCTTGCTTTGTCCCTGTGCTCCAGCAGCAGCCCTCCTAGGTGGATTGTGCCAGGAGGGAAACTGAGGCAGGGGCTGAGCTAACTCACAGTATCCTGCCTGTGAGCCCTGGGTGGGCCCATGCTGACTGTGCCCAGATTGGACCCCCCCCCCTAGTTCTGCTGATGATTTGGGGGGGTGCCTCCCCAGTCCCTGCTTTTCCCCCTTCCCTGTGTTTTTGCTTCCCCGTGCAGCTGCCCAAAGCTTTGGACCAAAGGCGGTGGCATCGATTGCAGCTGCTCTGCAGCACGCTGGCTCCCAGCCGTGGTGGAGAGTGGGGAGGCAGAGAGGCCCCCGGGCCCC
>NW_009619425.1:15448-16233 GCF_000690535.1 Cariama cristata | reverse complement strand
GGGCCACCCCTGAGCCTGTGTGGCTGCTCCTTGTCTGGGCTGTCCCCCTGCAAGTGACTTTGCTCTGGCCTGGGCCAAGGCAGGAGGTTGGAGATGGGGTGTCCTGTGTCCAGCCTTGTCCCTGTCAGCTGGCATCCCTCTAGAGGGGACTGGGATGGATGGTGGCATGCCTGTTTCCCAGGAAGGACAGGCCTTGCCACCAGTCCTGGCTCATCCCCAGGAGGACATGGTGTCACCGCGCAGCATGGGGAGACACAGCCTGCCCTGTGTCCCTCGCCCCCACCACATCCCCATGCTGGGGTGCTCTGGGTCCCTCTGGCCTGGCTGGAGATTTGCCCCAGCTGTGGCAGTGGGAGTGGGACCCAGGTGCACTGGATTGGCAGCAATTGCTCGCATTGCCAAAAGGTGCCCAGAGGAGAGAGAAACGTGTTGCTCAGGGAGCAGAAATTGGCTGAGGTTTTGTTGAGCCCTGGGTGCTGTACTGGGAGCTCTGCAGGCAAGCAGCTGTGTGTTGGGATGGGGGTGGGATGCTGTTGCATGGGTCACCCCCTCCACCTTGGCTCAGGAGGCAGCAGGTAGGAGACTTTGCTCTCTGGGGAAGGTCCTAGGCAGTGTCTGGGGCTGGGAAATGCTGAGTCCCCTCCGGGTGTTGTTTACCAGCTGTGCCTGGGCTGGCAGTGACAGCCCAGGGACCGCAAAGAGCCTGAAACCGTACACTAATGGCTCAGGTCTGCTAATGGACGAGGGGCCCTGCCACCTGCTCCGGAGCCATCGATGCTGCCTGC
>NW_009619425.1:5174-15417 GCF_000690535.1 Cariama cristata | reverse complement strand
CACGTGCTGCCCCAGTCTCTCCCTCCCCCATCCCTCCCGGTACCCTGCCTGCGGCTGTCTCTGCCCAGGCTGTGCTGGTGGGGTGTCCTGGGGATGGGTTGTGCTGGGAGGTGTTGTGCCACCACAGTGATGGGCTGGGAATGGAGTGTTTCCAGAGACTGGAAAAATGCTCCAGCCCTGGGGAAGGGTTCAGTGGGAGCATCTTGCAGTGAGACCCTATCTGCCCCTGGAAGGACCACAGAGGTGAGAGGGATGATGTGCGGGAACTCCAGGCTTGGTAGGTTCCCAAACTCAGCTGGATGAGGCCTCGAGAAACTTGTCCTCCATTTGGAGCTGGCCCTTCTCTGAGCAAGGACTTGGACAGGACTGCTGGTTGTCTGCATCCCCTCACCCTGTCTCTTTGGCACTGTCCCCCCTTGGACCCCGCCATAGCCTTGGTGGCACGGCCAGAGCTGCTGTCTGGCAGCAGCAGTGGAGCATCTCCCGTGGGTGTGCTGTGCTCCACGGGCGATCGATGCTGCAGCCAGAGTTGTTTACCAGCTGGTTAATTGCTGACGGGCCATGTCACCCCATCGCTGCCCTGTGCTGCCATGCCTGTCCCCAGACCCAAACATCTCCTGGCAGAGCTGCCCAAGCACTGTTCCTGGGGGGCTCCAGCCCCCTGCCAAGAGCCTGTATCAGCCAAGCTCTCAGGAGGGGGCAGGCAAAGAGAAATGCTATCGATTTTGGCTCCTGAAGTGCAACATCAATAATTCAGCGTGGAGCAATTGGTCCAGGCTGGGAGGAGGGGTGAGCAGGAGGTAAAAGGTGGGAGAGTCACCCGCGTAGCCCAGCCTCAGATGAATATTAGATGAAACTGCAGACTGCTATCGGTAGGATAACTGGTGCCTGCCCGGAGCTAGCAGGGCTGTCCCTGCCTCGGCCGGGTCAGGGTCTGCTACATGTGGGGCAGGCAGGATTGGGGGTGTCTTGGAGAGCCCCTTACACGGGGTGAGCTGGCCCCTCCCTTCCCTGGGGGGCTGCTGCTGTTGCCCCAGAGCTGAGAATGCAGAAGGGGAAGCAGGGCTGGGGAGGGTGCCAAACCCCTCCAGAGTCTGGGGAGAAACAGGAGAGAGCAGCAGCCTGCCTGGGCACCATTGACACCCCAAAGGATGCCAGGCAGAGGAGGGTGGTGGCAGTGAGCAGCATGGCCACCTCCTGGTGCCTGGCTAAGGGCAAGGGTCCCTCCAGAGAGGGGAGAAAATGAGTACCCCCATGGCGCTGGCGAGAGCAAAGCTCTGTGCCAAGCCCTGATTTCCTCTGGCTTTCCAGGAACCCTTTGGCAGGAGCATGGCATCTTGGCTGCAGAAGGACCAGCCCTTCGGGGTGCGGTGCCAGGGGTCCCTGGGCTCAGGGCATTGTCCAGCCTGGTGGGTTTGACAGACCCAGGAGGTCAAGGTGAGCTGGCTGTTGATGAGTCAGGTCTTGGAGCATTGAAATCCAGCCTGGAACAGCTGCAGGTGCCCCAGGTTGAAGTTTGGGGTGCACCAGAGATTTCCCCGTATGCAGTGGGTTTAACCCTTGCCTTCTCTTTTCCAGGGGCTGGCAAGTTTTTCAGCTGGCTGTAGGGCCTGGTGGCTGAATCAGGAGAGGGCTGCTCGGTCATGGTGAGGGCTTGCAAAGTGAGAGGGGAAGGGGCAGAGATGTATGGTAGCCGTGGCTGGGTCCTGAGTTTGGATCCCAGCGTAGCCTTACACTCTGAGGCATGCTGTAGCTGGGCTGCATCCTGCCAGCACTGGAGTCCTGGAGAAGAAAGTCTCTTGGGGACCCTACACTCTACACTGGAGCATCTTCTGCATGCTCTGCACCCAGGAACATCAGCCCTGGTCATCGCTGTGGACACAGGGTGGGCTGCACTGTCTCACCCTGCCTGGATAGGGTGAAGCTGGGGGAGAAGGGGGCTTGGTCCTGGATCCCCTTGGCTGTGATCCCTGCAGCTGGGGCCAGGGCAGGGCAGCTCTCCCAGCACCGAGCTCCCCAAAGACCGCAGCACCCACGGCACGCACCCCGCTGACTCTGCCACTGCGTGGTGTCACGTCCCGCTCAGCCCAGCCAGACGTAATTAGCTTGTTGAATCTCTTCTCCCTCCGGCCTCGCGTTAATCACTTTTCACATTGCTTCCCTCCCAATTCCCTCTGGTCTGGCTTGCTTTTTCTGTTGCTGATGTGCCTGGAGAGGGGAGCAAAGGGACTCAGCTGGACACAGAGCAGGGACCCCACTCTGCTGCATCCTGCCCCAGAGATGGGCTCTGAGCCAGTGGATGGAGAGGCAGGGAGATCGCTCATCCACAGGGAGGTGAGAAAATTGCAGGCTGGAGGAAAAAGCAATAAAGCCAGAGAGCAAGGGAGCCTGTTGGGACAGCCCTTCTTTGCAGCCCTGCTCTGCTGGTGGAGGATGGTGAAACCTTGGAGTCCAATGGGAGAGGTTGGCTTGAGGCTGGCCTGAGGCTCTCTAGCACAGGGTTGTGTTGGGCTGCAGGGTGCTGTGAGAGCTCAGTGGGGTCTCCTTCACCTCTCCCTTTGAGGGGCAGATTTAGACCCCGGGACTGGGCACAGGTGGGAATAGAGGTGCTCTGGCCAGGGCTCTCTGGGGTTGTGGTCCCTGGAGCAGGAGGTCCCACGCATAGTCCGTGCTTGGCTACAGCATCCCCTCCCAGGGACGCAGGGAAATGTCTCATTCCCCGTGGGTGCCTGCCCTGGGGCTTGCTGTGCCGCTGAAGCAGGGGATGGCCAGATCAGAAGCAGCTTTTAGGTGAGAAATGTGTAGAAAACCGGCTCAAAGAGAATTTCTGATAACCTCTACTGCCAGGCTGGGGTCTCTGCCCTGCTACCCACAAGGCAGGGCTTTGAGTGTGCTGCGGAGACCCCCAACCCTGGCTGGGCCCCCCACTGCGCTGCCCTCCCCTCCAAGCAGCACCCTGGGGGACAGCTTTCCCTCCAGCAGCAAGTGAGGTACCCAGGGCTGGCAGCCCCCAACTGTGGCTCCTCCATGTGCTGTGGATCTTGCACGTGGCTGTGACTTACTTGCTGGTGTGGAGAGGTGCTGATGTTCCCCCAGGAGGTGAAGAGGGAAGAGGTGAGGGTGGCAGGAGTCTGTGGAGGTGATCGGTGGATGAGGCTGAGCTCTGAGGCAGGGAGCTCTTCATGCCGTGCCGTGGGTGCACGCAAGGTGAGGGCAATGCTGGGAGGCAGGTTTGGTGGTTTGGTTTGGGATGGGGCAGAGGGGCTCTTGTGGGCAGGGCTGGTCCCTGGGCTGGGTGGCAGCAGTGTCCTGGGGGACAGTGAGTGATGAGCTCGAGGGTCCCTGTGCATGGCTTGGCTCTGGGGTTGGTGCCGCCACACACTGCTGTTCGGGTGGGAGTTGGGGGCAGCCAAGCCTCCTCCATGCACCCATTGGTGCCAGCTCTGCACCCCTCCACAGTTTTCAGTGATGTAGGGTGCCTGTGCCAGGCTGTGTAGGTGCAGGGGTGCCCTGGGGTGCATGCTGACCCCTACGTCCTTCAGCAGTTGCGTGGGCTCCATCCTCCCCTGCAGTCTAGGTGCCCCGAGGGACCCCAGAGGGTGCCTGGGCGGGAAGAGGGAGGGCCAAGGCAGATCTCTCCTCCTCTGCCCTCCCCTCTCCTCCCTTGCTGGGTCTGTTGCTGCCAGACCAGCTGCCTGCTGGGGCTGCGTGTCGGGGGGATGTCGGTTCCTGGGGCAACCTGGGACCCGCAGGGGCTGCAAACGGTGGGCATCATCCTGCTGCTCTGCTCCAGCCTCAAGCTACTCCATGCCCTGGGCATCATCGACCTGGCCAGGGGAGGTGGGACGGGGACGGGGATGGGAATGGGGTTGCAATGCGATGGGGATGTTGTGATGGAGGTGCTCCTCATCTCCTGTCCCAGGGGTTGCAGGGTACTTGGGGGAGGTTTGGAAGGATTAGTGTGTTTTGGGGCATTTGGGGGAGCATTAGGGTGTGGAGGGTGTCTAGGGTGTCTGGTGGCATTAGGGTATAGGGAGCTGGGGAAGTGAGGGTGTCTGGGGATGTTTGAGAGTGTTGGGGTGCTTGGGGGGGCACTGGGGTGCGGTGGTATCAGGGATGTGGGGGTTGGAATATCTGCAGACATTGGGATGTGTGGGGTGTTGGGGTGCAGGATGCTAGAAAGTTTGGGTGTCTGGGAGCATTAGGATGGGGGATATCTGGGTCTGGAGGCATTGAGGTGAAGCAATGTGGGGGGGACTGGGACTATCTGGGATGTTGGAGTCTGGGGGCAGAGGGCTGGGCGTTGTCAGATGATGGGGAAAAGGGCTGCAGGTCACTGGGGCTGGGGAGATGAGTGGGAGCCGAGGGCAAAGAGCGATGAATGTGGGGAATGGCACCATGCAGGGGAACGCTTACCCCACTGCTGCAGGAATTGGTGGCTATGGGAGGAGTGTGGCTAAAATAAGCGGGAGCCCCTGGCCCCTTTGCCCTCCCTGTGGGGCTGTGCCAGGGTTGGGGAGGGAAGGGGCTGCTGTGGGTGCTGAGCAACCTGGATTGGCAGGTGGGTGCTGAGGACAGGGCTGGATGTGGCCAGACAAGAGGATGCAAAACATGTCAGAGCGAGGGATGCACAACCTGTTGGTTGTGCCTAGTGAGGGTGGGAGTGCAGAGAGCTGCTGCTTTGTCTCCTTTGGCTGCCTTCCTGGGCTGTGTCACGGACAGCCCTGGCTCAGACAAGGGCTGCCAACAGATTTTGCATCAGTGCGGTCTGGGGTTTGTTTGCCCCCATCCCCTCTGCCTCCTGGCTGGCGCTGGGGATGCTGCAGGATGAAGGGGCTGCAGATCACATCCCCTCGGGCAGCCAGATCTCGGGATGGGAGCTGTGATGGGAGGATGTGCGGTTAGGAGTGATCAGAGGAGCAATTAGTGGCTGAGCAGAGGGAGGGGAGGAAGGCGCTGTGCCCAGGGGGTGCTTTCAACCCCCTTGTGATGGAGGTTGTCCCTGAGCTGCCTGGGATCTGGCTGGGTTATGGCTGAGACATGCCCAGGCTTCATCCCTGTGCCTTACTGGGGAGGGTATGGATGCCATCTGGGTCTCTTACGGGATGTGCTGCCTGCAGCCAAGAGGAGCTGCTGCTCTGCTGGGGCATTTTTTTGGGTAGCTCCTCTGGCACTTTGGATGCACCGGTTCCTGCTGCCAGAGATGTCCCTGCCATGGCAGTGGTGATGGGGACAGGGCAGGATGTGTCCCTGCGTGTGGGTTTTGTGTCAGGGCAATGCAGACAGTCCGAGTCCCACAGCTTTACCTGCTCGCAACATCTCATACATGGTGTAGCTTGAGAAATTATTATTCTGCCAACACCTCCTTTGGGCACAGCCAGGCTGTCTGGGAGCACTGTCACAGGCTGGGGATGGGAATGCGGACAGCACTGCTGTGAGCCCTGCTCTCTGTGGCCCCTTCTGGCCCATGCCCCCATCTCCCTTCGGGGCCTGCTCGGCACAAGGGTCGTACAACTGCTCTCCTCTCTCTGGCACTGGAGAACATCCTGGAACTGAGTCTTTGCTGTCCCACGAACTGCAGGTATCGCTCGGCAGCTTTGGTGCTCCCAGCTCCTCCAGCCCTCCTGGCTCTGGGTGTCCGGGCTGAGGCTGCCTCTGTCCCACCCCCAGGACAGGGACTCTCCGTCGGTCCCCCTGCCTGGGGAGATGCCAGCTCTGATTTCATTCCCCTAATGGATGACCGTCTGGCCCCAGCGGCTGCTGCAGGCACCTTGGCCCCAGTTACACTCAGCTCTGTCACCGCTGACTGATGAGGGTCATTTGCAGAGCTGCTGCTGGCGGGACCCATCCTGACCCACCCCGGGGTGGCTGGGGGAGCTCACTGTCTCTTCCTTCTGCCGGTCTTCATTGCAGACCCTGGAGAGCTGTGGTCCCCCTGACTCGGAGGTGGCACTGCCCAAGGCTGGGTGCTGCGGAGGGGGAGCAGAGCTGGGGGCTGGTGATCCCTGCTTGGAGCTGAGCTCTGCACAGGGATGATCGTGAACCACTGGTTGTAGGGGCAACTGGGCTCACCGTCGCTGCCTGGATGGACCCAGAGCCATGGCCTGGCAGGGGGAGTTTGGGGACATGCCTCTGGCCTCCCAGAAAAGGGGATGCTCTGGAAGGGGATGGAGACTCTTCTACTGAAAAGACCATGTTCTGGGAACTGCTGACCCTTTTCCCCATGCTCCCCTGCGCCTGCCCTGCCCCTTCTTCTGGCTCATCACCCTACCCTGGCTGGGGTTCACCCTCCTACTTCCCAGCCAGGCTATCCTATCCCCAGCACGGTCCCCTTTCCTGGCTGCCTTCCGCTGCCCAAACCATGCTCCTAGGGCGGGGTGCTGGGGCGGATTGTCCCTGGGGTACCAGCTCCTCCTGACCTGATTGACCCGGCATTGCCCCACGGGGCCAAGCAGGGGCTGTGGGAGCTGCATGACCCATCTGCTCCCATCCTGGAATGGAGCCATGCCTGGGCACTGAGCTGGGGACACTGGTGGGGTCTCACTGGTGTGGGATGCACATCTTCCATGCGTCGTGATAACGTGCTTATTGATGGGTTACTGAGAATGAGGGGGGAGTTTTGGCACTGCCTGTCGGTTCGTTATTGTAGGGCCTTTTCTAGCAGGAGGGTGCTGTGGAAGGGGTGGGTTGATCTCCGTAGCCAGCTGTTACTGGGAGGGCACTGGTGGCTCTGGCTCTGTGGGGAGGGCAGGGACATGGTTATGCATCGGGCTGACCCTGGCTCCTGCTTTCTCTCTGGGGAGACCATGGAGAAGCTTGGGCTTGGGTCCTCCCTGGGAAGGGGGCTTGTCAGCCTCGCACCATGTAACCCCCTGACATGGCGGCACTGGCTGGATCCAACCCTCAAAGACGCATCTGCTGCTGATGTGTCAATACAAAGTGGTCCATAACCGTCGCGGTGACGGTCACTGCTGAGGCCGGGGATCCACCTGCTGTAAGTCCCTTCAGAGCCAATGTCCAATAACCTCTGGGACTCATTTCAACAGCGTGTAGAGGTGGGGATGGGAAATCCCTTCCCCTTTTGGTGCTGCCCAAGGATGGAGCATCAGTTTGTGCGTGCGTTTCAAAGTCACTGCACTGTGAAGCGATGCACGGGAAGCGACAAGCCACTTAACCTGGCAGACCTCCCGCCGCAGATAAAACGCTGCCAGCCCTTTCTGTTGACTTGTTTTATGCCAGCTCTTGCAGAGGGGTGGAGGGCAGAGCGATATCTGGAAAAGGAGCTGTCACTGGCAGGGAAGGGCTTTGTACTGCGGACATCCCGTGTGCCTAGCGGGGCAGCACATGGCCTGGCTCTGCTCCCCATCTTTGGGCAGAGCTGTTTCCCAGTGAGGGGGAGCCCAGGGAGCCCCCAGACTTGCTCACAGTGTGGATCCTGGGGGAAAGAAAGGGGACAGCGTGTCCTCCTCAGCAGAGCCCTCGGGCACATGAAAGCCAGGACAGCAAAAACCCAGCCCTGGTCACCCCTCTCCTGTTGTTAAGCTGCATGTGCTGAACGTGCTCCCTCCCCTGCCCTGGGGCCCCTGGAATCGGGCCCTCTTCAGTTTCCTCCTTAAGAAAACGCCCATGTTCTTTATTTTTTTTCTTTTTTCCTTCTTTATAACAAACTAAAGTGTAACTTGCACCCGACCTGACCTACTGCACGTGCCTATACCTGCTGCCCCTGTGAGTCCAACCACAGTTTACTCTCTGTTGCATCTCTCTCGCTGTGTGGTTTCCCTCCCGCCCTGCTCCCTCTCCTGGTCCATCACCCTGGCACTGGGTGTTGCTCTGCCTGCCCCATCTCTTCAGCTTGGCTCTGCCAGAGGGACCTGGCCCCAGGGCATCCTTGGAAGGCTGAAAGGTGCAATTTCCCTTTCCCTCTGCAAATTAAAGCCCTGGAAAATTAGATGGGCTGCTTTGTGCACAACTGATGCCCGCTTCTAGGGAGGAAAAAGCCTTTTTCATGCCTGCCCACAAACCCCAGAGCAGATAGAAGCCAGGCTGTGCTGTCCTGCCAGCACCAAGATCCTGGCCATCACGCTTGCCTCTGTTGCCCTGTGACAAATGCCAGGGGTGCATCCATGCATCCCTACTGGCACCATGCTGTGGATACCACTTCCTTGGGGACAAGTTTGCCCTCTCTGAGTGACCTTGTGTGATGTCCTGCTGGGACAATGACCTCCTGTTCTACACTGACCCAGAGTGATGGAGGTGCCTGCCCCAGCCTGCTGCCTCCATATGAGCTCAAAAGTTCCCAGGTCCTGCCTGTGGGCACTTGGGAACCAAGCTGGATGCAGACCTGTGTCCCTATCCTGTAGCTGGGTACCATGCAGCACCATTTCCCCAGCATCCCCAGCACCTTGGGCTTGGCTCATCTCAGCCCCACAAGGCTCAGAAAGCTGTCGGAGGAAATCCCATCTGCTAGCCCCATAGAGAAACCACCCAAAACCAGAGCTTGGGACACGTAGGCGTTGTGACCTGCTGCTTGCAAACAGCCAGGGTGCTTGGAGCAAATGCAGTGTCAGCAGAGCCCCAAAGGGACTTTGCACCTTTCATCCCATAGGTGCCCTGTGCCGCTGTCTGCCTCCCTTTGGGGGCTGGAGCCCCGCATGGCCTTCATCCCCTCCTCTTTCTTCCCTCCCTGCCTGTGGCGTTAGTCCTGCACTGAGTTTGCTGGCTTGAAGCACTGCGGGAAGGGAGGGAGCGGGTCTGTGGCCGTGGGGCAGCGCCAGCTGGGAGAGATGGGGATGAGCAAAGCCACCAGAGTCCAGATGGGGTAATAGGGGGTGGCAGGGGGGGTCTGTGCAGCGAGGGGATCTCCTATTAATGCAGGGCCACTTGGAAGCGATGGCTGTGGGCCAGGCTGATGTGGGGAGCCCCTCACCCTGCCTCATAGCCTGACCAATGCAAAGTCCTGAGCCCCATCCCCATCTGGCTGTCTCAAAGCAGGGCCCCAGGCTCAGATTGCAGTGCCGTGCTGGGGCGGGCGTGCATGCCGCAGTCCGGGCTGCATGGCTGGGGTCGGTGCATGTTTTGCATTCAGCCGTCGGGTGCCAGCAGGATCAAACCCGGTCCCAAGCTCTGGGGAGGATGAAACGCCCCAGCTCAGCCGCAGGCTGTTTCTTAGGGTCCATCCTGCCCTGCCTCCCTGCACAGCCTCGTAGGAAAGGGAGGGTCCCCAGGGAGTGGGTATTTGGCCTCAAGGCTAAAGGGCAGGGTCCAGCCCTGGCATCTCCTGGGTCTCTGGGCTGCTGGGTGCCTCCAGTGCACTCCAGCATGCTCTGACGGGGAGGGGTGCAGAGGTGCTGGGTGTGGGTAGCCCAGCAGGGTTGCCCCTTTGCCATCCCCATCCTTCCCAAGGAGGGAAAATGCAGTGCCGGGTTTGTCCTGGGATGAAGCCAAAAGGCCGAGCAGAGCCTGGGCTGGGCTTTGCCTTCCTACCCCTTCATCCCAACGCTGCATGAGCTGCCTCCGGCCTTGCTCGCCCTGCGCCGGGTGCCCAGCCCTGCTGCCCGCCGGGTCTGGGGACCGCTGCTCTGTTAACTCTTCTTCTGCTTGGTGACTCCTTCTTTCTTCCAGGCAATCCGCCGGGCCAAACTAAAAAAGCGCTGAAGCAGCGATTCCTCAAACTGCTGCCCTGCTGCCGGCCCAAATCCATCCCCTCGCTCAGCGAAAGCAAGTGCTTCTTCTTGCCTTTGTGTGTGTGTGTCCCTGGCGGTGCTGCTGCCTGCCCTCCGCCCTGGCCCTGCCCGCAGGAAGGGGATGCCTCTACCACTCCCCTGCCCTGGGTTTGGGGCTGTCAGGATCAGTCCTGCCCCAGAGAGGTCCGATCCGATGGGCTCTGCACCCACCTCTGTCCTCGCCTGCTTCCAGGCTGGTTTTCCCCCTCTCTAGCTCCCCTGGAGCAGCTCCCACAGGATGCACAGTGGCGAGACCCTCTTTGGAGCTGGCTCGGGGCAGTGGGACCCTCCCGGCACTGGTTTAAGGGCTGGGGGGTTGTTGCTCAAAGCTCAGTGTCGGTTTGGAGACGGAGGTGTGATGGGGGGCATGAAAGGGGCTGAGCAGGGAGTGAGCACAGAGCTGCCCAGAGTCCCCTACCCCCCCTGCACTGGGTGTGCTTAGCCCCTCGGTGAGTCCAAGCCCCTGGCTGGGGTCTCCCCCTGCCCCGCGGTGCGAGCTGATCCCCCCTGGGAGAAGAGGT
>NW_009619425.1:4811-5160 GCF_000690535.1 Cariama cristata | reverse complement strand
GGGTTGTGCCTGGTTTGTCCCGGGGATTGTGTGTGTACCCACTGTGGGGCCACAGCCCCTTTCAGTGGCTGTGGGGTCTGGGGGTGCTGGCTGCTGTGGGCAGGGTTTGTGCAGCTTGCCAGGTGGTGGGGAGAAGCCATCGATGAAGGGGAGGCACAGCGGGCAGGATGGGGTCTAGACAAGGCCAGGGGGCTGGGGGTTCTGGGGAGCAGCTCTCCTGCTGGATACGAGCCCCGGTGCAGCACAGACCTGTGGGACGTCCAGGGTCTCAAGCCCCACAGGGCAGATGCCTGTGCTGGAGGGAGGAGAAGGGCAGACAGCTGTGCCAGGGGGAGAAGAAGGGCAGGCA
>NW_009619425.1:1578-4596 GCF_000690535.1 Cariama cristata | reverse complement strand
CCCCTCCTGCCCCCCGGCACGGCAGGGCAGGGCAGGACGGTGCTGGCCGGTGCTGGCCTCAGCCGCCCTCTCTTCCCCTGGGTTCCTTGCAGACAGCGTTGAGGATGAGTTTGAGCTCTCCACCGTCTGCCACCGCCCCGAGGGGCTGGAGCAGCTCCAGGAGCAGACCAAGTTCACCCGCAAAGAGCTGCAGGTCCTGTACCGAGGCTTCAAGAACGTGAGTACCTCTCGACCAGCTTTGCTAGCCCCCTCCTCTGCTGCCATCCCCACCTTGGAGACTGCTTCGCACCTGGCAGTGCCCAGCTTTTGCAAAGGCTTTCAAGACCTTGGGGTTGAAGTTTCTATCAGGCTATGGCTTGATCCCACCTCCACAGAGCTCAGTGGGGAGGCCTGATCCTGTGCTCCATCCCTTGGGTGCAGAGAGCCCCCTCCCTGGGTGCCTGGGATGCAGAGCCCCTCTAGCAAGGGGTGCAGCCCACAGAATCGGGGAGATGCTCCAGGCAGCTTTACCAGCCGCCCCACCAGGCAACGCAGGGCCAGGGGCAGCCACAGGGATTTACGGGGGTGCTCAGCCCCTCTCCACAATGTTGAGGTGACGCTGAGGCTTGCCTTGGCAGGAGTGCCCGAGCGGCATCGTCAATGAAGAAAACTTCAAGCAGATCTACTCACAGTTTTTCCCACAGGGAGGTGAGTGCCCATCCCCGTCCCCCTGCCCATGCCCTGCCTGGGTCCCTCTGCAGGGTGGGGGGGTCACACAGCAACCCCTCACACTGTCTGCCTCCCCCCAGACTCCAGCACATATGCCACCTTCCTCTTCAACGCCTTCGACACCGACCACGACGGCTCCGTCAGCTTCGAGGTGAGCTGTGGCCGAGGAGGGGATGGCAGTGGGGCAGGGAGGGCAAGTCCCTTCAGGTACCGTGGGTTGGGCTGAGCAGCGTTGCTGTTGCAGATGGATGGAGAGCTTTGCAGGGGCTGGTGGAGTTTATTAAATTCTCAGAGGAATTCCCAGTGGAAAAACAGTGAAAAGCAACAAAAAAGGAGGCTTTCTGTATTTTCTGGCTAGTGTCTTGGAGGTACCCAGAATGGCAGGCACAGCCATGGCTGGGTCTTGTTCAAGCTTTGGCTGAACACCAGGTCCTGATGTATGTTGTCCTCTTGGATGCTGTGACCCAAGGGACTAGTGTGGGACGTGTTTGGGGACAAGGATTTGGTTTTCCCCAGGCTCTTTCTGATACTCAATGTTTTCCTTGTCAGCTCAGCCCCGGGGCACATCTGCTTTGGGGCTGAGTTCCCCCTCTGTGGGAGGGACAAGCAGGGCTGTGCCCTCTGTGTCCGTGAGACCTTCTGTGCCTGTAACTCCTATCTGCCTGCCTCGTCCATCCTTGCAGGACTTTGTGTCTGGGCTGTCCATCATCCTGCGGGGCACAATTGACGATCGCCTGAACTGGGCCTTCAATCTCTACGACCTGAACAAAGACGGCTGCATCACCAAAGAGGTGGGATGGGGGCCAGGCTGGTCCCCAGGGCCAGCACAGGTCTGCGCCCAGCAGGGACGAGGGCAAGACTCGGGGGCATTGGCTGAACTCTGGAGGAGAGCTGGGGGGATCAGTATTTGCTGAGCTCAGCTTTGCAAACGGGTCCCTCCTGATGCCCCGGCACTGATGTGTCTCTGGAGTGGAGGGTGGATGAGGGGTGTGCTGCTTTGGGGCTCCATCACACATGCAGGCACACACATGGCCCCAGACTGTGCACAGAGCTGGCAGGAACACACCTGAGCACTCCTGGGAGCATCACAAAAAAGGTGTGGATTGGGGACCAGGCAGAGGCAGAGACCTGCGTTGAGTCTGCAACTCTGCTACCCTTCCCTCCAGGAAATGCTGGACATCATGAAGTCCATCTACGACATGATGGGGAAATACACCTACCCGGCCATGCGGGAGGAAGCGCCCCGAGAGCACGTGGAGAACTTCTTCCAGGTGAGCCGAGCACAGAGCCAGTGGCTGCCCAAAACCTGGCATGGTGTGGGAGAAAATGCCCCACACTGGGGATGGAGCAGGGCTGCGCTGGAGCCAGGGAGAGAAAAGGCCATCCTGGTCCTGCTGGGTGCTTGGGGATGGCTTGGACAGGGGTGCGTGCTGTGCAGCCCCTGTGGGACCTGGACAGGGGGTGCTGGGCTCTCCCTGGGGCTTGGGCTGTCCCTGCCATGCCCCCCATGCTGTGCTTGTCTGCAGAAAATGGACCGAAACAAGGACGGCGTGGTGACAATCGAGGAGTTCCTGGAGTCTTGCCAGAAGGTAAAGCCACCAGCAGCTCTGCTCTGGGGCTGGGCCACCTCCCTGTCCCTTGGGGACCTCTGTCCCCCCATCACCCTCCTGGCAGAGAGGGTGTGAAAGCAGGGCTCCCAGGGGCAAGGCTGGGGCTCTGCTTTGGGAACTGTCTTTGCCAGCATTCCTGTGCAGATGAGGAGGGCATGCATCCCAGTAGGGCTTGGAAACTGCCTGTAATCCCTGGGGCTCTTGTCCCATGGGTGAGAGCTGTCATGAGGGTAAAGCCAGGTTTGGGAGGAGCTGCCCAGATTGCTGTTCCATGCCCAACCCACCTGCTTCCCACCTCCTCCCTGCAGGACGAGAACATCATGCGGTCCATGCAGCTCTTCGACAACGTGATTTAGCTCCCGGCCCTGCCTCCAGCCGAGCTCTCCTGCCACCGGGCCCAGAACCTGCTTCTCTCTTGACTTTTCCTTCGAGCCTCCCCTCTGCCGGCTGCATAGACACTCCCATGGGAAGGGGCCTCCCTTCCCAGATGGTCAGCGCCGGGATCTTCCCTTCCCCCTGGGCCGGCTCCACTTTCCTCAGGGGATCCCAAGCAGGTGCTCCTGGACATGGGAGCGTGGGCATGGCTGGCACAGGGTGAGCGTTTGGCCTGGATAGACCTCCCTGCACCCATTCCCCACGGGGAAGCCACAGCCTCGGGCTGCGATAGAGGCTTTCCCCGCGGTCTCCAACTCCCTGGCGC
>NW_009619425.1:0-1559 GCF_000690535.1 Cariama cristata | reverse complement strand
CCTGACCTTCCCCAGCCCCAGGAGCCCCCAGCACCGGCTCCAGCCCAAACCCTCCAGCAATGCTGTCTAGAAACCAATAAAGTCTTGCAATGGGTGCCAGCGCCTTGGCTTCCTCCCCTGCCCTGGCCATGCCCTGTCACGGGGAGCATGTCCAGCATGTCGGCCATGAGCTGCCGGCCACCCTCCTTGCCCAGCCCCTGGGCCAGTGGGTGGGCAGAGGGGCCATGCCTGGAGAAGGTAAGCTGCATGGGCACTTGGGGTTCATCACTGCATGAGCTGTGGGGAGCAGCCCCTGATCTCAAGGGGCCCAGTGAGACCTAGGAGGCTCATCCTGATGTGTGGTGAGGGGAGAGTAAAAGGACCCCGAGGTGCTTTCTTGTAGCATCTGTCCCCCAGGATGGAGGATGCAGGGCTGGGATAGCTGCAACCTCAGCCACTGTCTCTCAAGTTCAGGGCACTGGCACACAGAGGACCTCAGGGACCCCCTTTGAGGCTCCAATGGAGAGAAAACCTTCCCACCCCTCCACAAGGACACGGCAGCCAGGGTATGGGGACACGTGGAGGAGGGAGGTGTGGTGGCCTTCGGTGACCACCCTGGCCCTTGGTTGGCTCTCACAGCTATGCTCCTGGCATCGTTTGCTGCTGACCTTCCCCTGCCCCCATGTTCTGGCCCATCCTAGCCCACCTACTGCCTGGGGGGCTGGGGAGTGAGCAATGGGGCAGAGAGGTGTCCCCACAGGCATAGCCCTGTGCTGGGGGCATGGCTAAGCTGGCAGCTCCTGGGGGAGAAATTCAAGGCTAAGGCCGGCCAGGAGTCATTGCTGTGCTGCCGGTGGGCCGGCGGGTGGGCTCAACCCCTTCTCCTGGCACAGCCATGTCAGAGTTTGCCTGGGGACCCCAGATATGGAGACAGCATCCTGGGGCTCTCCACATCTTTGCCACCACCAGCTCCTCAGAGCTGAGTGTGTGCAGGCAGGCCTGTCCGGCTTGCATACTCCTCCGAGTCGTAGCTGGGACAGTGATGTCCATGGGCTAATGACCCCATGCCAGCCACAGAAACCCCTCTGTGCAATCCCACAAGGCATTGGGAATGTACCCGGCCCCGGCATCCCCTGGCTCTGCTGCTCCAGCCTCCGCATCCTTAGCAGCCAAGGGTGACCAGGGCTGGCCCGAGCTACGGTGTCTGGGATGAATGGGAAGGGGGTGAGCAAGGCCAGTACCCATGCCGGGCCGGGCCTCAGACCCAGGCTGAGCCCCTGGTGTTGGAGCCGTTAGAAACCTCCCCCCAGGGCCCTGAGCCAAAGCTAAGGGGCTGCTCCCCAGCAGGACCATCCCTGGCCCAGCCTTTGCAGACATGATGTGTTTTTTAGGTTCATTCAACACATTGTCCATCTCACAATCCTGTTCCTGGGTTTGCCGTGGGGCTGAGCTCCCACTTGCAGTCTCGCAAGGGTGGGAGGGCAGGTATCCCGACCCTTACCCCTCCCATCTCCTTCTCCCTGTCCTCCCTCCTCCCAGGCTGTCTGGGGTGCCCACCATCCCCCACCATGTGGAGCAGA
>NW_009619424.1:0-7992 GCF_000690535.1 Cariama cristata | reverse complement strand
GCAAAATTGTAGCTTGGTGGGATATTATTCAAAAAATGCACATAGTTCACTAAAATGTACATTTTTAATGTATTTTTTACAACAAATTTGGTGGTTTCTGTAACAGAAATCTTACAACATACAATATCTAAGGTACATAATTAAAAAAAAAAAAAGCACATGTTCCACATTGTTGGAGTTTTGAGAAAATCTTATGTAGTCTAACTCTTCAAAAAGAAAAGCTTTATTTAATGTCATACACCAAAAAAAAGGGAGATGATACTGTTATACATATAGACCAGTCACTGCTGTGGAGGAACAGCCACAGGATTTTTGTCATAATTTAAAATCTCATTTGCACTTTATTTCTAAGATACGATTTGTCACTGGTTTTGTGTTGGTAACTCTGGAGATATGAATTTTACCTGAATGTAAAAATATCAGTATTTGTAAGAAAAGTTTCAGAAATAACTGTTCGGAGCTGAATTAGAACAAAAAAAAAATCATAAAACCTTAATATTAACTGGTATAGTACAAGTAAAGCTTGATAACTGGATTTTTAGGGATACTGTTTTATTGGCTCTGTCATGGAAAAAAATGGAATACAATTTAGATCAGGTCAGAACAGAAGTTTATTTACTATAGCTATAGGAAAGAACACAAATCAGCAGAGAAACAGACTTTGCTGATGTGAACTCTGTCCCTGTAAAGCTGATACAAATTTTACGCACTTAGAGACATTGTGCAAAGACAGGTAATAGGATGTGAGTTATTTCATATCTGTTACATACACAAGGCCACAGAACTGCACAAAGCTGGTCTGGAGTCTGCTTTTTTCAGCACAGGGACTAATTTGACATGAAGGTTACACAGTGATTATTGTTTCAGGAGACAGGGTCAGAGCTCAGTTGAGAGGCCCACTCAGGCCTTAGCATTTCTGCTTCCACAGTTCAAAACGTTATTACTAGGCTTACTGCATTTTTCGCAAACTCAGGATTTTAACTACTTGCATCTCAATAGTTTCTTTAACAACATATAGCAATTCCTGGGTGATGCTGATGCTCAATCATTCCCAGAGCTGCCATGAAAATTCCCCACCAAAATGGTTCTTCAGTGAATTATGTGATAATGACGGAGCACGATAACATAGTGTGATTCTTGCTAACACTAACTTAAATGAGCAAGATGCTGCAAAACAAGTCACTAACTTAACTATTTACCTGGGTTTAATTTCTGTCACCTTCTGATCCTGATCAACGGCATTAGAATCCTTCTGTGGATTCACTGGATCAGCTTTCTTGAGAGTTTCTGTCTTGGTTACTTTTTTGGAGGACTTAACATCATCATCACTGAGGAAATCACTTAAACTGGAATCAGATTTCTGAAACAGAAATAATGCACATAAAATAAAAAGTTAACTATCATTGTCGAGAAAGAAACATAATGGTCATGATACATAAAGAAAAACAACTCGTGGATTGCGTAATTCAAAACAATTAAAATTGTAACAAAATTTTTCAGAGGTTTAAAAAAAAAAAAAGGTCTTCACGGACAGCCTCAATCCTAGCAATTTCCAAATGCACCGCTTGACTTTGTAGTCTTAATAGCATTCTTTTAATAATATTAATTTTAAGCAATGTTCTCACAAGCTTCTTTATGACACTTAATGCTTATTAAACCTTACTAATACTGAAATCTGTAGCCTTTTTTTTTTTTTGATGCAGACTTCTGATTTTCTTCACCTTAGGGACTACATATTAAGCACCTTCCTTTTGCTCTCCACTTACAGGAGCCGTGTAAAAAAGACTCTCTAGCAGACTCTGGTCGTAATGGGGATCATTGAGCTCACTGTCATACACCTCACTCCCAAGAGACAGAGAATCCAAAAGGGAACCTGTCCGATCCCAGAAATGCACAGGAGATAAGTCAGCACTGTGGACACAAGAGAAAGAAACATAACTTAGTGTTGCAACTTCTGCAGTCAACGTCTTATGAATTCCCACAATACTGTCTATTCTATACTGGATTTGTGCTATATTGGCTCCAGATACAGCCTAACCATGCTTACATAGCACTGTGCCCAACCTAATACATGGCTGTGACCCAACCTGATGGGTTATCTTGTGATAACATCTCTGGACCCAACATGAAAGAAGTGTGTGTGAATATGTATCTATAGAACCACAGAACAGTTGAGGTTGGCAATGACCTCTGGAGATCATTTAGTCCAATGCCTGCTCAAAGGTAGAGGATGCAAGTAAGAAAACTGTCCAGTTGGATTCTGAATATCTCCAAAGCTGGAGATTCCACAACCTCTTTGGTCAACTTGTTCCAATGCTCGATGACCCTCATCATAAAATGTATCTATTAATATCTACCTATAATATTTATCCATAAGTATAACTTCATAACTTTTGGAATGCTTTAAGGTATCAGTTATACTTAAGGACAGTTTAATAAAAAAATAAATACAAGCTATATGTGAGTAGATAAATAAAAGTATCTTTAGAAGATGGTTGGAATAAGTTGGGTTTTGTTGGTTTAAGGGGTTTCTATCTGTGCTGTGAGTTCAAAACCATTTTACAATCTGCAAACACTACAGTGTCATCCAGAGATAAATCGCAGGGAAAAAGTAAGTGCAGGGCACAAGACATATGAACTGAAATTCTGAACCATACCTCACACAGAACCTGTATGCCTGACATCCCTGATTTGGAACCTATATACTCCTACTGCTCCTCACCAAATGAGGCATATTTAATATTTGGAGAAAGATTAAAAATAACTATTGGTTCTCTCTATTTTTAATTTACAGACTGCAAGTTCTTCAAAGAAACACCGTATTTGTTTCATGTACTTCTGAACATTTTAGGGCACAACAGTTACAACTATTAAATAATTTAATCTTATCAAAGATTGTGGTTAATTTTTCTGACATAGTTTTTACATCAAGGGACTTGGAGCTGTCTGGGTTGTCATACAATAAAGGTGAGTGCAAGCTGAGGTATAAACCACCTCCACCACTTGCACATATGATTCACTGGTTACATGTCCAGAAACGTGGAGAACTTGAAGAGTCAAGAGGCATTTTTCAGTATAAAGCACTCAAATAAGGACAATTTTGCGGTGACCCCCAGCACAATACACTCACCTGCCCAATAGTAACTGTATTGCTCTCTCTTCAGAGTTTAGGTCAAATTGTTGACCTGAAACTTCAGACGTAAAGAGATGGGGATCTTCAGGAGCGGTCACAAAATTTGAGTTCAAGCCTTTTGCGCTCCTGGATAACAGCGATTGCAGCACAGAGGGCAGTAAAAGGAAAAATAAATATATTAAGGCACATTCAGGATTAATCCATCAAGGATAAAAATCAAAGGTCATGTACAGCCTTCTCCATTAATCTCTAGATACACAAAAACTTTCTGCAACCCTGCAGTCCACCACAAGTCACATTCAAACTCTTATACTTTGCAATGTGTCATATAATCATAGAAACATTTAGCTTGGAAAAGACCTTTAAGATCATTGACTCCAACCGTAAAGGTCTGTCCAATCTTGCAATTTAAGCACAGTTGCTGCAAACAGGAAGACAGAGGGATTGAGAAAGACAAGCAAGATGTTTATAAGTGATTTTCTATCAATTTTTCCTGGAAAGTCCCAAATCATCTACTTTTAAACAAATTGGAATAGTCTGAGCAGAAATAATTTAAACTGTGTTTGCAATAGCACAATTGACTGTCAAAGACAATGACATTATTTTCTGGTTTACAGTGGAACAAAAGGTGACATTCATATTTTTCCAAAAATAAGGAATTTAAGTTTCTCCTGTAAAAAACATGCATTTGTCTTAATACTTCCAAATTTCAATTTCACTGAATTGAGAACATTTACTAAGCCTAGTACTAAACAAAGGTGGAGTCAGAAGTTGAAAAGGCACAAACACTTTTTTTTTTTTCAATGTGCCAAGAAAGATCGTATGGAAGAAGACAATGCCTACTAATTCTGAGAATACAGTTATAGATGCAAATTTTCATGGCTATTTTGGCCTCAAGAGATGTAAACTAGAACATGCAAAAGTACTCAACTTATGTCACTAATTACTTACATTTCTCTGAAAATCTGACTTCTGTGACAAAGTATCATTTAATTTACTATGTTCTTTATATTACTTTTATTCCTTATCAACATTTAATATTTCCTTATCAAATAATTTTGTCCTAAATACAAATAAACTGAGAAACAAAATCAAAATCAATTACTTAATTTAAAGCTTACTACATGATGATTAAAAGCAATTCACAAACTCTAGACTTTTATTCACAAGTAGAAATTACTTTCCCACTTGAATGAGAATCCTAAAATAAAAATCCCATGAATCTCAGTATTTAAAGTTTTTCTGATAAAGTCTCAAAATTTACAGTTTGGAACTTAAGCTCACTTCCCCCTTTCCAAGCTTACTTTGCTGGTGCTTTGAAATCCTCTCTCCCTATAAAAGGAGGCACTTCATTGAGTTCAATCTCCACGTCCGGGCTAGACTTCATTGCAGAAACCACCATGGCATCACGGAGTTTATTGCCTTGATCCAGAAGAGCTGAGAAATAAGCGGAAGGATTACATCTCAGCATTCAAATGCAATTTAAAAGCAATGTGTAAACACAATAAATGTGTCAGCTACAGACAAGAAACTTCCGTTTTCCGCTGTTATACAGAGATCCTGACATACTGGAGATTAAGTGTGTGCTATACACCATAAAACAGATAGCACAGCTGGGAGTGAATGAGAGTAATCCTCTATCAGTCTCCCACTCAGAGCGCCACAAATAACTCATCTGCACACACTGAGTCAGGCATTAGAGGAGCAGTATTAAGATACAGCAACAAGATTAATTTATGGAAGAGTAGCTTGTCACCTTAGGATGTCTCAACAGCAGTCTAGTGTTAGGTCTTCTCCGTAAACACAAAAAGTAACACCAAAGACAACACTTACAGAAATGTGCCCTACTTTAAATCTCATTGGAATCCAGTCCAGGCGGTCTGTGATCCAAAAGAGATGCTAACTGGCATGTGATGGAAAAGAAATAATTTTCCATCTGAAAATGTCAATGGCATAGAAACCTTCCCAAGACCTATCTGAACATGAGTGGCACCTTTGATGGCCTTCTCGGAAGACATGTTAATGATTAAACAGCCTGTGAAGCTGAGCTTCCTTTTCTTTTAACTCCCCAAGTCAGAGCTCAGGCACACTGCTAGGACAGCATGTTTTGTCTGATTTGGAGAGTTAAGCCACCTTCCAACAAGACTAAATCAGTAGTTTCTAAGTAAAGACCTTTTTGTTATCATTTTCTGTTTGAAATAATAGAGACCGTGCGAAGTATCACATTTCCTTAAGTCTTTATCTCTAGTTAGGCACCTGAAATATTATCAAGAGCTATTTGTTGTGAAATCTAAAAGATTATGCCAATTGTATACAAACCTGAAAGCAGGTCTTTTGCAGCTGGGTTATGCAAAGAGAGCACCCGCGTGTTTGTTGTAGCAGGTGCTTCAGGGTCAGTGCTGGTGGGAAACGACACTTGGTGATGTGAAGGATTCACTTTCAAACGTTCATCTGGCAAAAGCAGGCCATGAGGAGAAGCAGAAAAAGTGTCCTTTATGTTCTCAGAATTCTCTTGAAAGAGCAAATGGTCCTTTCCTCTATTGAAAAATGAAACATTATTTCAGTAACAACTAAAGTGGATCGGTAAAGGTATTCAAACCTTTTCAAATTCTCCCTAGCACTGCAGCTGCCCCCCTTGAGTATACGCTCCAAAAAGAAATGCGACACATTAATTTAATGACTCCTTATCGTCACTTATATCATCAGAGACATTGACTCAAGCTGTAAGTAAAGGATCTGTGGCACCTCTTGTGTCAACTAGTATAGCTTGAACTAAGTCAATGTAGGATGCAAATTTATATCAGATGAGAAACTGTCCCTCTGAAAGGCTGAATGTTCTGGATTTCATATAAAATGCACATTCAAAAAGATCAAGTATTCCATAACTCACAACTGTCTAGCCATTACTTTAAAAAAGTGTGTGTCTGCAAAACAAACCAGAATTTTGTCACAGGGAAAAAAAGATACCTGGGAGTTGTGGCTCTGCTATTGTTAACGGACTTTTGGTCAGCAATAGTCACCCGTGTTTGCCTGGACTGCTGTGATGGAGCAAGAAACTGGGGCTTGCTGCTTCCCTGAGCAGGAGCAGTATCTAAACTTGCATCTGTGGTTGCAACAGAGCCACTGGTGTCATACAATTCTGGCAGAGGTTCTAGAACTAGTGAGACCTGGAAGGCAGAATGTGAAAACAGTATTTCGTCATTTTCTTAATTAAGTGCAACACATGCTTTATTCAACTTTACTTGTCATGCTATGGAAAACTGTTACTTTTCTATACAAAGTAGTATTTCCATCATGCAGCTATGTAACATCATAAAACTCTGACATATTTACAACCACCTATTTCACATTCCGTGTTTTCAAATCACGGGCAACTATCTTTCAGCACAAATTGTCCAGAGCCAGAGCTGCAAAACAGAACACCACCTTCGTAATCTTGGATTTCAAAGTCTTCTACAATTTCAGCCCAGTGAGGCTATGGAGAAGTGTTAGAACTGAGTATCCATTTTTATATTCACTGTTAAAACTTGTTCTCAGCATAGAGATTACAAATTTCCTCAACCAAGTTGAGCTACCAATGCCACACATCCTTCTAAACAAAACAGAGTCAACACCATCCGTATTCATTTTTCTTTTGCTACCTTAGTTCACGAATGCCTTGGACAGAGACCAGGTCTGCAGCGTACCTCATACAGCTTGATCCTGGCACCTGATTATTACAGCAACACAATTTATAATAAAGAGCAAAGATATAAGGACTACCTGCAGCTCTCCTAGTTTATCAGATGTTGGTGAAACTATGGGGAAAAACCCATTGATCGGATGGCTGGGAGAGAGCTGGGACAGTCTGGTGATCTGCACTCTGCCAATTGGAAGATGGTCAAGTTTGGTCATTACCTCCAGGACAAGCACACCCATATCTGCGAAAATTAGGAACAGCTTCATTTCAGTCTCACACAACATGGTCACAATTAAGCACTATTAAAATTTTTTTGTTGAAATGACAGAGATGCTAGAGGTTAACATAATGTCGTATCATGAAATTATGATAATGAGGAAGCAGGTAAAGAAGTGTTATATTCATAATAAATTATGAAAAACAAGTACAAGATTGCCACAAAAGGACTACTTACGATAGGACAAGGGGTAATGGTTTTAAACTGAAAGAGGGAAGATTCCGACCAGATATAAGGAAGAAATCCTTCCCAGTGAGGGTGGTGAGGCAGCGGCAGAGGTTGCCCAGAGAAGCTGTGGCTGCCCCATCCCTGGGAGTGTTCAAGGCCAGGTTGGATGGGGCTGTGAGCAACCTGGTCTGGTGGGAGGTGTCCCTGCCCAGGGCAGGGGGTTGGAACCGGGTGGGCTTTAAGGTCCCTTCCAACCCAAACCATTCCATGACTCTACGAGTAGCAATAGCAGGCACAGGTTTATGGACAGACTCTGGACATCAGGCTTGCATAAACTTCCTGCAGGTCTTTCACTAAATTAAGTACTTTAATAACATTACAAGCTCATCTGAGTATGTTTCTATTCTTCACACCCTTAGAAAACTAAAATGTTTATTTAATATGATATGTATAGTACTAAAAATCATCTGATCTTGACACTATGGGGACTACAGGAGACTCCAAGAGTTTGCAAACCCGAGTGCTAAACCTCACTATTAGAGAGACTGATGCCAGCAACTCCACGCTGAGATCAGAAACCCTCCCAAATCAGGAAAACGACCTAAAAAGCGGCAAGTGAAAACAGGACTGGGGTTACTTGGTGGGTAAATAACTCCTTGGCTTTTGGGGGTCTCCCTGCGGCTCTGGCCCTGCCCCGCCTGACCAGGTCAAAGCGGTTCTACCTGTGAGGTAGGC
>NW_009619423.1:0-1180 GCF_000690535.1 Cariama cristata | reverse complement strand
GATCAACTCACACCATCCAGGAATATGCACTGGAGGTCAATAAAGCTGGGGGGAAAAAAGAGGAGGAGATAAGACAGAAGACTTTGTCTGACGAGAACTTTAACTTCATAGCTCCAAAAGAAAATTTATGGATAGGCAGATGTGCAGTAACACAGACAGCAAGTAAACAAGCGAACAAAAACCCAAAAAAGCAGCACAGTGAGAGAGTACAGGTTGTTGAAATATTTGTGTAAGACAGTACAATACCCTCAGGAGGTATTTGCAATGTTACTGAGGTTGTAGAGGGAGTCTGAGAACTCCCACTCAGATACTTGCTGGAAAAGGGACTGAAAATCTGAAGAACTCTATTCTGATTCAGGCGCTCCTACATTAGCCAAGAATTTGGTATTGTCTTCCTTGTGCACCCAAATGGCTTACAGCATCAGAAATACTAGCACAAGAGTCTTCGTTCTCATCTTAGCTGCTTTTCATTACCCAAGCTAATGAAAACTCAATTGAAAACTATAATGGAGCATACCAGGAAACAAGGAAAGGAAGTATAAAATTTTGCTCATTATAGATTAGTACCTAATCTCTAAGCAGTCCAAGAGAGAGATGGAGAAAGATATCATGCTTATCTTCTCTTTTCCTTCTGTGTCTCAAAACCCATCTATCACCTGTGATCAATTTATAAAACTGCTCTCCTTAATGACTTAACAGGCAGAAAAAAATTCCACTCCCACACACATCATCTGTGGTAAAAAGCCTGCCTAACTTATGTCATTGTGTTTTGGCATATAAAGAAGAAAGTATACCCTATCTTTACTATGAATGCTGAATTCTGTGATGTTCTGCTGATACTATTCTATAAAAGTAGATTTCCAGTATTGCTGAAAATATCCTGTAGTAGTTAACCAATTAAAAATATTTAAAATCTGTCACTAACATTCTGGAACAGACAAACCTCACTAACTAACATTAATGATCAGGAGGACCAAATTAGTGACTAGCAGAACAAATACATGAACAAAGCAAGGTAATGTATCAACAAAAGTTGTTTGTTAATTTATTTGTTGAGAACAGTTTCATTTCTTATGAAATTATTTATGATCAGAGTAAACTACAATTATTTTTTTTATTGTTCTTGCTTTTGGCAAAATATTTTCACAGTGGCCAATCTGTTAAAACTGAGACATCCTGT
>NW_009619422.1:19286-26665 GCF_000690535.1 Cariama cristata | reverse complement strand
TGCTGGGGCCAGGAGAAAACCTGCGGCTGGGGAGGAGACCCAGGGGACCAATGGTGTCCACGTCACCCACCGAAAATCCTCCCCTGCATCAGGGGCTGGGACCCCGGCCGTGGGCTCTCCTTGTCTCGGTGCAGAGCTGGGTGCTGATTCTGGCATGCACCGAGTGTGTGCGGTCTCTGCTCTGCCTGCGTGAGCACCGCCGAGTGCCGGTCTCAGCTCACAGCTCCTCTGGTATTCGGGGAATTATTTTTATTATGTTGGAGAGGCTGAAAACTTCTCTGCCTGCAAAGTGGCTGGGCAGTGCCTGCAGTCGGGGCAGCGCGGCTGTGCCTTGGCGAGGACGCAGCTTAAGCCCCGATAAAACGGGGAGCGTGTCCTCGCTGCCGGCACAGCGAGCAGAGCAGATCTGCAGCGGGGACAAGCAAACCCACCCTGGGGGGAGTTTCAGCTTCCCTGAGTCCCAAGGGCTTCTTTAAACAAGGAGGTTTGTGCGTTTAAAAGTCTTTTGGGAGGAGGGGTAGGTGCAGGACCTCCGGATTTAGGGTGCTTTGAGGGCTCTGGCACTTGATGGGTCTGCGTCCCTCAGCCGTGACCCCACTGCTGGCGTGTTCACACTGCGGGAGAGACACGGGGGAACAAGACTGACCAGTTCCCCCGGAGGAAACAGGCCGTTCCCTTACGGCACAGGGAGTTTTCCTTGGCAGAAACAAAGCTTTGCCCACGGAGCCTTTGCAGAGCCCTGCCAGGCTGGCTCAGCGCCCGCCGGGGTGCTTCTCACCGGTGCAGAGGTGCTTTGCCGGGATGGACCCATGGGTGCAATGGAGGCCGGCGGCTGCACGGTCTCCCCGGGGAATGCCGGTACCCGGAGGTACCGCAGCGGCCGCGGTGGAAGTGGCGTGCCCGTGTCGGACCCCACGGTCTGGCTGTGCGGTGGGCGATGCAAGGCTGGGGGCTTGCGGGGATCTGGATGCGCTCGTGGGTGCGTTGTACATGGGGTGGATGAGGCAAGTGTGGATCTCCGTGGCGGGCTTCAACGTGGAAAAGTGCCAGGACTGAGAAATGGCACTTTGCCTTCTCCCTCCAGCAGCAAGGACTCCCCCGTGTCCTCCCCACGTCCGGGCTGCGTCCTCTCCAGGGCAGGAGGAGATTTGGTGGGAGGAGGTAGCAATGCACCGTCCCCCTTCCTGCAAATTAAGAAGGACATGTCCTCTCACACAGCTGGGAAACGGAGACACGGGACATGTTTAGGGCATCTCTCTTGCCCCCGCGCATCTCCTCGGGCTCGGCAGAGCAGCGGGGACGAACGCAGCCCTTGGCATGGCGTGGGCGCGCTGCTGGAGATCTCGGCAGCGCTCGTGGCTGTGTCGGTGTGTGGCGGCCAAAGGAGCAGGTGTCGGCCAAAGGATCAGAGCCGTCCCCTCTGTGCTGCCAAGCTGAGTCCTGCGAGAATATTGAATCGTGGCTTTTCCCCTTCCCCAGAGCAGCATCTCTAGTGGGGGATGCAAATGGGCTGAGTGGGCCGGGGGGCTTTGAGAGCCCTTGCACCCCGTGTCGGAGTGCCAACCCAGGGAGCAGAGGGACTGGAGGGATGTACTCTTGGAGCTACAAGAAGACAGACAGAGCTTTCTTCATTTTAATTACAGTTTTTAATCGCCCCTGACGGCTCCAGGCTGGGGCACCGTCTCCACGTAGGATGCAGATGCGAGTGTGGGTTCGAGCACCGTCGTTGTGCAGGATGCTGCCCACGGCCTGAGCTGATAACGAGGATTAGCCCGGTTTGTCATCCCGCTCTGGGGCCCGGGTGGGCAGGGGCTCGCTGGGGGCCAAGCTCCGTGGCTGGGGAGCGAGGAGAGCTGGGCCATAGACTGGCTGAATCCTGCTCCCCACTGGGATTTCCACGGCAGCAAACTGGGATTGGATCCCAATTCCTGGGTGTGAATTGCTGAGGTCCTGCAGCGTACCCGACCTCAGCACCCAGCGCATCTCTAGAAAGCTGCAAGGGGAAATTCCCTGCAGGGTTTAGGGATGCTGGGAGCAAGCATCTCATCCTGCAATCCCTGGAAAACCCCGGCTTGCCTGACAGGCTGTACCAGGGCACTCCGTGGCATGGGGGGGGCACGCTGCTGGCACGGTGAGAGAGCTGCTGCTGTGGGGGTCCGGGCGGCTGCTGGGTTTGGGTGGGATGATGGGGTCCACGGTGCTGGTGGAAGGGACAATTTTGGGTTTACCCTGTCACCTTGGCCAGGCCACTCATCTCGCAGGGTAAAAACAGTCCTTGGGGTGGTGCGAAGGTGCTTGCCCAGGGCAGAGCATCACGCCCTGGGTGCGTTGCTTGCACCGGCACGTGGGCATGGAGGGTCCCCGGAGGCTGTGCTCAAAGCCAGGCTGTGTCGTGTCCTTTGTCATCGCTGTTCTCCAGTCTCAGTCCCGTGGGTGTTAGTTCAGCATCACTTGGTGAGGTTTTGCGAGGTTTTGTGGGTGAAATTTTCTTCTTTTTTTTTTTTTTTTTGCCCCTTGTGTGTCATTTCCCCAGGCTTTGCGATGAGAAGAAGGAATTCAGCGGCAAACCTAGACTGGGTGGTCCCATCCCCTGGAAAGGACGTGCTGGGAGCAGGGTGGGAAGAAGGTGGCAAAGCTGCAACATTCCTCTGAAACAGGGGAGAGGAAAGGTCTTCCCTCATCCCCAGCTCCACTGCTTTCCAACCCAGCTCCTCACTCCTCCCTTCCTCTCCCAGCACCGGGTTTAAACCCCCCGTGGGTCCCTTCTGGGCTTGCACACGCCTGTCTCGGGGCACAGTCACCCAACATCTCCCATCCCTCCCTGCCTAATTCTGCAGGGCACTGACCCACCGGCAGCCCCGGGGCTCGGAGCTGCACAAACCGACTTTGTTTTGTTCATCTCCCAGTGCCGGCAGCATCGTTACCCCTGGGTACCGGGGCATGGTGGGTCCCGCACCACCCACAGTTGTGATGGGCCAGAAATGCTGGATTCAAGGGCAGATCATGGATGAAAGCTGCTTGCACGTGTTTGTGCAGCTATAGGTGCATCATTCAGATCTACCCCAACATTTCTTTTTAGTAAAAAACAGGCCTTTTCTAAAATTTCAGGGCACCATGGGTCTCCTGTGGCATTTCCACACGTGGCTCCAGCCAACTCTTCACTGAAGATATTCTCAGGCTGGTGTCTCCACCGGGAAGACATGCATTTGCTGTACGCCAGCTGCCCATGGGGAATAAAGGTGTGCTGGAAGATGCTTGCTTGCAAGAAAGCCCGTGGTCAGCTACGCGCTACCTCCTCTGTCTGGTTGAGCTTTGTGGTTAAAGTCAGCCCAGGACCTGCAGGACCCAAAAGATGCTGAAGCTCCTGATGATGCTGAGCTTGTGATGTTGCAGGAAGGCTCCTGAGCAGCCAAAAAATCCCTTTTTATTCCAGAGCCCTCATTCATTCTCAAACTCGACCCGGCAGCGGCAAACCAAGAGCGGGATCCCCCAGGCTGTGCCACTAGATGTGGCACTTCAAGACATGGTTTAGTGGACAGGGTGGCATCAGGTGTACGGTTGGACTTGATGATCTTTGAGGTCTCTTCCAACCATAATGATTCTATGATTCTATGATTCTATGGGCGGTGGTGGGACGTGCAGCCATCCTCATCCCTACGTGCGGCTGGAGCCGAGTGCTCAGGCTGCGGGAGCTGGGGCTCTTGGCTTGTATTTTGGCTGTTCCTTCCCTGGTTTTGTTCTGCTGGAGCAACGACTGGGTTGTGGAGTGGGTGTGGGGCTGAGTTGGAGGCTTGTTTTGGTTTTGAAGCTCTTCTGGGCTCTGTGCTGAGAACCCAACAACCTTGGAGGCTCTGGAGATGCCTGGGAAGCCCAGGCACCCGCAGCAGCAGTTGGCACCCACCTTGAAACACCTTTTGTGGCCTTTGTCCAAGGGCAGGGCTTTATGGTGAGCTGGTCAGCGAGCGGTTAAACCCTTTCTGGCCCTCTGCGAGCAGAATGCGCTTACTAATGCTGCCCACAGCCCTGGCCAGGCTTCTGCTGAGCTCGCGAGGCTCCTTATACCCATTCTGGGGTCTTGCTCAGCTTGCACCCCAAGTTGTCTCTTGGGAAAACAGGGGTCAAGGTGGTTTAGGGCAGTTGTTCGGGCAGCGGAGTGTGCCCAGAGCCGTGTGTGGGCTCCTGCAAGCTGCTGTGTGCAGAGCAGCCCCCGACCCGCTGCCTGGAGGGGACAGGGCTTGGGCAGAGGCCGGTCGGGCAGCGATGCCGTCTGCCTGCTGTGCACATCTGGCGGAGGGCTCGGGGATGCCTCTCCATCCCTTCTGGGCACCGGTGTGGCCTGACGCACAGCCAGCGGCCACCGTTGCCCTGGCACAGTCCTGTTTTCCTTCTGGTCATGTCTGGAGAAATACGTTGTCCTGGAGGTGGCTGGCTCTTCCCTGTGCTGCTGGTGCTGGGTTTCTGGGGCAGGGCAGAGCTGCCCAGAGCCAAGGGTGATGTCTGAGCGATGCGTCTTCATTTATATTTGTTTTCTAGAGCTGGAACTCTCTAATCTTGGCTACATCTTGCTCCTAAGCAGGGTTTTGCTTGGAGCATCTTCTGCAAAGCTCTCCGCTCAGCCCAAGGGCAGGCTGGGCACGGGAGGGGGCCGAGCAGCGGCTTTGGGATGGGCTGTGCCCCCCCCATTTGCAAAGTACCAGTGCAGAAATGCTGTTGTCTCCCCGAGTTGCTTAGTGGGAGCAATTCTGATTGGGATGGATACTTGTAAGGATGCCCATCTGGTAGAGGAATTTCTCCAACGTCTTTACAGGCTGCACGTGAAGGGGGACAGGGGATTCTCACGTGCCAAGGAGTGCCCACCTCACGGGTTACCTGCACAAAGTCTTTCGGATGGGACTTTGTTCAGTGTCACATCCATGCAGCGCCTGTTATCTGGGCAGGTGGATTTGCTGTCCCCATCAATTCCCTTCCATTAAATGCTGAACTGAGAAAATAGTCTCAAAAAAAACTCTGACGGCTCGGTTTGCAGACCTGCTGCCTTCTGCTTCCAGGCGTGCTCCCGAACGCGGTGCACGGGGGGAAAGCAAGACGCAACCTAGGGAGGGAGGCACATGCTGCAAAGCATGGCTGCGTGAAGGTCCATCGCATGCATCCTGCCCTGCCTCCCCTGGAAATACACCCTGGGATGGTCAGAAACGAGCTTGCACTGCCAGCGCTGTGAGGAGACGGCTCTGAGCCCAAACCTGCAGGTGCTGGGGGGGCTGGCGGAGGAGGTCCCCGCTCCATCGGTGCAAAAAAAGGATTTTGCAGCTGCCTTGGAAGTGGGAAGAGCTGGCGGGGACAGATGGACGAAGCATGGCGTGGTCCCTGCAGCTGGAAGGGTTGGTTTGGAGGGGATTGTGCTGCCCAGGGGGGGGCCAAGGCGGGTTGCAGCTGGCTGTGTCCCCATGGGCACACTGCCAGTCCCTCCGGGGCCGCAGCCTCTCGGTTGTTCCTCTCCTCCTGACGGCCGATGCTCTTGGCAGCTCGCTGACGGCAGCACCATCCTCACAGCTCTCCCGGGACCTGGGTTTAGGTGCGTGCGGGGGGAGAGTGGGCGAGTGGGGTGCCAGCGGAGAGGGGGAAGGCAACTGCTCTGTGTTGGGTGCATGTGGGTGCATGAGGTTCTGCCACCCCGGGTGACTTTCCTGCCATCTCTTAGCCCTGGGGACCTGGGTGACAAGGGTTTTCCCCACCAGGGTGACGAGCTGTCAGATGCTCAGGGAGGGGTGCAGCCTTGTGCTTCCCTCTCTGTCCTGGGGTCCCAGCACCCCACTGACCCCACGGGGCCCTGGGGAGGAGGAGGAGGGCACTGCTGGGAGAGCTGAGGTCCCTGAGCTGGGACAGCATCCTCTGCTTGGTGAAATGCTTCGGATTTGGTTTCATGTTAAACTCCTTTTTCTCTGATGGTCTGGACATCGGTCCTTGGGGGTATGCTAGTCTTTGAGCTGAAAGAAATCTGGGATTTTTAGGGTTTTTTTTTGCTCCTGGGGTGGTTGCCTGTGTCCTGGGATCAGTTCCCTGGAAGGCAGCGGGGCTGTGACTGCTGTCATGCTGTCCTGGGGTTGTCACTGCTTTACCTGTCCTGCTGTCCCTCTCCTGTGCCTGTGCTGCCTTGCCCTGCGCTGGCCCCGTGCCCGGCTGCTGCAGCGGGGCCACCCGTACCGGGCTTGCTTCTCCAAAGGCATCGCTTGCCACCTCCCGGGGCAGAAACACGCTCGCCGAGGACATGAGTGACCCTCTGACAAAGAGGCAACTTCAGGGCAGCCCCTTTTTTGCCCCTTTTGCTGCACAGCAGCTGGGATGTGCATGTGCCGGAGCATCGCTGTCCATTCCCGGCCGGTGCTCCCCGCGTTCTCCGGAGAGCAGAGCTGCCTGTGGTTGCCGTACCTGCTTTGCAGGGCCTTTGTAATCTGGGTTGGATGCCAAACCTCATGAATCTAATTGCAGTCCAGAGCCCTGCGTCCACATCCCGTTACAGTTTCTGTTGTGTTCAGCATCCCCTTGCCATTCCCAGTTTAACTCGGTGCACGTTTAACACTGGGATGCTCCAACCCGGAGATGCTCCCGTTTCCAAATGGGGTCAGGCAGCTACGTGAGCAGGGAGGAAGGAAGGGGAGAGGAGGAGGAGGATGATGCTTTGGGGCTGCCTTGGAAAATCACCAGCGTGTTTGCCAGCTGCTGGCTCGCACCGGCCCAGTTTTGCCCATCAGGCTGCGAGATGTCACATCCCAAATGTGGCATATGGAGCTTGGGCTCAAATTGTCTCTTTTCTAGGCTAAAGGATGAAAAACCCACTTGAACGGTGCAGAAAGCACACGAGCACTGCATGGGTTTGCTTATTCCTGGGGCTGATGGAGAGCAGGCAGTTCTGTCTGCCTGGTGCGTCCCTGTCCTGTCCCTCCCTGCTGCCGATGGGCATCTTGGGGACATTGTAGGTGGTGACCTGTGGTCTCCTTGCCCAAGGTCCATGGTGGCTGTTCCTCGGGGCCCTGTTCTCACTCTTCTCCTCCTGTCTTTCAGATGTCCTGCGGTAACCCGTCCTCCTGCAGAAGGGCCTGCCTGCCTTAGCCAGCCCGTCCTCCCAGGCACCCTGCCAGTGATGGCCTCGATGCCCCAGTGAGGGGTGAAAGGAGAAGGAGCGAGTCCCCCCAACACCGCCACGTCCCCCTCGGAGAGCCATGGAGGTCCCCCTGGATGTGCCCGTCGGGAACCTCATTGACTTCAATGCCGAAACACCCACCTGCATCCCCTCGGAGCCCTCTCCTCCCACTGCTCCCAGTGACAACGGGCACCTGGGGGATACGGGAGACGTGGATGGGGGAGAGAGCAGAGCCAACGGA
>NW_009619422.1:18775-19264 GCF_000690535.1 Cariama cristata | reverse complement strand
CTGGGGTGGCTACCGCCGCTCCTCTTCCAATGAGTCCTTCTCCTCCAGCCAGAGCACTGAGTCGGCCCGGGATGAGGCGATGGCCGAGCGCCGGGAGTTCATGCGGCACTACGTGGAGAAGATCTTCACCGGGGGGTCAGCGAGGGGGGGGCCGGCGAGCGCTGCTGAGCCTGCTGCCAGGGGACATCCCACGGGATGGGAGCTGGCTGCTTTCCCGCTCCGGGAGCATCGCTTTGTGCCCTTCCCTGTGCTTGGCAAACACGGCTTGTTGCTCCTGGCCATAACGTGGCATCGGAGCTAAAGGGGAGGACGCAAGCTCTGACTTACATCCCTCTCTTGGGCACGTCCCGGCTCATCTTTCACCCCCCAGCTTCCCCCTCCTGCTATTTCTCCCTTTTCCCATGCCAGGGGCTCACCGTGCTGGGGGTCTCACCGTGCCAGGGGGGTCTACAGCTCCTCTCCCCCACTGGGCATCTCTGCTGATGCTTG
>NW_009619422.1:18206-18634 GCF_000690535.1 Cariama cristata | reverse complement strand
CGCGTGATGAGCAGCAAGAGGGGCGTGTTTTGCTCTGGGGCAGAGTGGCTGTCTCCGGAGCTCAGTTTCTGCTCGGGCTGTCCTTGGCTCTTCCCTTCTCCCTCTGTTTTTGGTTTGCCCCCTGCCAGGGAGGAACAAAAGAGCAGTGTAAGCCAAGGGATGACAAAACGGATGCTCCCCTTCCACTCTTCCTCTGCCTTCCTCCCGGCATCGCAGCACCGGGATGCTGCCGCCAAGAGGGATGGCGTGGGGAAGCTGAGCCGTGCTGGCTGGCTGGGGGATGCCAGCCACGTTCTCAACTTTAATGGTGTTTTTTTCTTTCTCCCCATTTCAGAGAGGATTTGGACCAAGAAGAGAAGGCCAGGTTTGGTGAGCTCTGCAGCAGCGAGAACGGGAAGGGCAGGGAGTGGTTCGCGAGATATGTGAGT
>NW_009619422.1:10911-18079 GCF_000690535.1 Cariama cristata | reverse complement strand
AGGGGAGAGACGGGCGAAGGAGCAGTGATCCTGTACCGGGGCTTTGGAGCAGCCTGGGCAGGAGGGTCAGGCCAAGGGAATTTAGCAATACCCCAAAGCAGCGGTTTTGGAGCGCAGGAATTCGGGGAAAGGGAGGAACTTCAGTACAGGGAGATACAGAAGTGAATGAATGCATCTCGAGGCAGTTAAATACATCCTTGTTGCAATGTGGGAGAGAAGTCATCTGTTTTATTTAAAATAAAATCCCATCAGCACTCAGAAACATCCTATTCCCTAGAAAAACAATTCACAGAGGCAAATCGCCATCTCCGAAAGGGTTGCCCGACCGCCTGTGCTCTCTGCCCACCTCCCTGCGGCAGGGGGGGTCTCGAGGAGGGGGGGGCTGAGGTGCCGTTGCTGCGTGCGGCGGGCAGCTGCCCTGCAGAGCTGTGCTAAACCCTGGGCTTTGTGCCTGCAGCGCTGCAACTCCAAATGCGTCTCGGAGCAGACCTTCTACCGCCTGATGCAGTCCTTCGCCCTCGTGCTGTTTGAGTAAGTCAGGGGGGAGACTTGCAATCACGGGGTGCAATCACCCAAAGCCCCTGAGATCGGAGCCACGGCTCGAGGAGGGCTTGCTGGGGTTGCCATCGCTGGGTGTCTTCACCGAATCCTCCCTCCGTGGCAGATGTCACCAGATGGATGACTTCAGCCCTGCCAAGAACCTCATGACCATGTGTTTCACCTACTACTACGTGGGTAAGAGGCACCTGCACCCTCGGGCTTTGCTTGTGGTAAGGTGTGCCCTGTGCATGGGAAGGGTGATGGAGGGGTACCCAAGCTTGGCTTACTCTGGCTGATGCTGATACTGAGCGGAAAAGAGCCTTCACGGCCGAGAAGCTGTGCAAACCTGCCAGAGACCCTCGCTGGGGTGGCAGCTCATGCTGAGGCTGGTTTGTTATTGCTTCGAGCCAGGGATGTTTGTATGTGGCAATCCCGAGATGTTCCCTGACCCTGGGGATATGATGTGAACGCCCCAGCCCAGAAGCATCTTGGCTTATTGCTGGGTGTGTGGTGGTCGCTGCTCCACGGTGGGTCGGATTTTCTATCCCAAATGAAGGAGGGAGGATAAAGACCTACAGGAATTGGGATGGGATGGAGTCTGGGCTGTTTCCATCTGGATCCTGGTCTCTGTGGTGCATCTTGTAGCTGAGAGCAGGTCTCCCAGGAGCTGGCAGCACCCATGTCCATGGGGCCAGCTGAACTCCTGATGCGTTGTCCGTAGGCAAGACCCACGCGCTGCCCTTGGAGGCCAAGGAGAAGCCCATGGGCAGCATTGACTCGTACCTGAAGTCGGCGAACAGCTGGCTGGCGGAGAAGAAGGACATTGCTGAGCGGCTGCTGAAAAACACGTCGGCCAAGACGGAGAACGTCAAGGGCTTCTTTGGGGGCCTGGAGACCAAACTGAAGGGTCCTACCACCAAAAAGAGCGAGTGGGTACCACTCTGTTGGGTGGGAAGGGTGGGCTGAGGCAGGCACCTGTAACGTGACCAAGCCAGAAACCTCCTGGGTGTAGGGCCACCATGAGCCAGGGGTTATGATGGCCATGGGAAGATGGTCTCTAGCCTGGTCCCATGCTTCATACTTTGGTCATCGTGCATCTCATGATCTGGGGAGTCCCGAGTCCCTTGGGCATGGAGATAAGGGGTTCCAGGAGACGGTGCTGTTGCTTTGTGGTCTTCTGCATCATCTCTGTACTGGGTCCGACTGGGATGGACATCACAGTCTCTTAGTCACCTTTCTGACCCCGGGGACAGTGGCATGGGAGCAGGGGGTTTTTCAAATGAAGGTGCTTCCCTCGTCAGAGGGGCCAGGGCTTTGCCCCACGGGCTGTCAGGGGGACAGGCTTTTTGAGAGCTGACACTGATTTCTGTGCCACAGCGAAGGTGAGGACAAGCCAAAGGAGAAGCTGAAGAAGACTGGTGAGTGGAGCCAGCATTGCTGAAGTAGGCATGGTCAAGGCATCCCTGGGGAAGGAGCAAGGGTTGGAAGTGGTAGGAGATGGCTGGCATTGCCGGAGCTGTGAGGTGGGGACAAGGGCAGGAAGGACCAATGCTGTCTCCTCTGAGCTCCTAGGGAGGTGCTCCAAAGGAACCTTCCTTGCTTTGGAGCAATGACAGCTCTTGTCCCACAAGGACATCCTGTGCCATCTTGTCCTCGGTGGCACAGGTTGCAGAGGTTTGGGCATCTGCTGCCTCTGGGCTTTGGTATTGCACCAGTCTCTGCCCTGGTAGCTGCGTGTGCTACCAAACCGGTGGTCCAGTCCCTCCAGTATCCTCCTGGGACATCCATGCCTTGATCAGAGCTAATATCTTCCCACAAAGAGCAGCCAAAGCTCCTCTTCGTGTTGCTGAGGATGTGTTGGGGATGAGTATGTGGTTTGCAAACCTTGCCATCATGGTTGCTTGGATGCGAAGCTGGCAGCGGGGTGCAAAGTCTGTGCGTGGGTGGGAAGGTGGGAGTCATCTGCACCTCGGCATGTAATTGTGTGTCCCCACAGTTTCCGTGCAGAGCCCAGAGGAGGAGAAGAAAGGAGAGAAGATCTACCTGTACATGCACCTCAAGCAGCAGCCGATCTGGTAAAGCCTGCCCGGGGCGAGCTGGCTCCTGCCCAGCGTTGGCTTCCCCACGGAGGGGATTTGTCCTCCTTGCCCACACATTCCCCAGACATTCGTGGGGGTTTTTAAGCTGCTGCTGCCCTTAAAAGAGGTGGCCATGGCTTTTGCACATCCCTCATGCTAGTGAGCGTGTGTTTGCAGCCGCACAAGGAGCTGGTCCAAAAATGGACCAAGTCTGCCAGATGTGCTTAGCCCTGCTTTGAATCATTTCCTGGCCCCTGGGAAGGGGGTGAGCTTGGCCCTGGGAGGACTCATCCCTGGAAGGGTTCAAGGCCAGGTTGGATGGGGCTGGGAGCAACCTGGTCTGGTGGAAGGTGTCCCTGCCCAGGGCAGGGGGGTTGGAACTGGATGGGCTTTGAGGTCCCTTCCAACCAAACCATCCTATGGTTCTGTGATTCTATGACCGGAGGACAGGCTGGGGGCGATGGGAGGTGGCCGTGTCCTCAGCATCTCCCTCCCTCCCTGCAGGCACAACCTGCGGTTTTGGAACGCCGCCTTCTTCGATGCGGTGCACTGCGAGCGCAGGAAGCGGTCCCCCACCACCAGGTAGGACATGTCCCCGTGGGAAAAGGAGATGCCGTGTCCCCTCCAGCCCCCCGACGTTCCCCTCTGCTCCTGATGGCCCTAACCATTACCAACCACAGGGAAACGCTCTGCTTTCCGCCCCTGATTGCAAATCTGCTGGGGCCACTGGGCTGTGGGGTGGGCAGGTGAGATCTGCATCCTCTTAGGGATTTGGGAGCACGAAGGTTTTCTTGCTCGTTTTGCATTGGTTTTGCAAGAACAAAGCCCTAGAGGTGTACCCAGAAAACCCAGCCAGGGTTCAGGCTGTTGTTGGTAATCAGTTTACAAGCAGATCTGGGAAAAGATGTTTGGTGCAGCCCTCTCGGGGAGGCGCAGCGGACGGGGAGGGGATGCCCTGGGTCCCGGCTGTCCCCAGGAGAGCTGTGGACGTGCTGCCAGCACAGCGGGGGGACTGACCCCGGGCAGCCAGCAAGGACCAGAGCTGGAGACAGCAGCATGGTCAGCCCCAAGAGCTGGGAGGATTGGGATAAACCCTGCAAAGGGAAGGGGCTGCTCATTTCGGAGGGTCCCTGTGTACAAGGAGCATCTGGGTGCCCGGGCATGGAAAACCCACGGGGTGCAAGGGTGGGCGAGATGCTCACCGGGCTCATGCCCATCTCATAGAATCATTATGGTTGGAAGAGACCTCAAAGATCATCAAGTCTTGCTCCACCACAGAGCTGCCACGAGGGCTTGGGTAATTCACTCCCCTCTTGACTGTAGTTTCACCCCTCCGAAGGCAGACCGTCTTGCTGTGTGTCCGTGCAGTGCTTCGAGGCTTTGAGTTCTCGGGGTGAGCTCGGAGCACTTGAACAGCCCCTTTTCTGAGCAGCGATGGCACTTCTCAAAGCAGCCAGCATCCTCCCCAAAACCTGAGCGAAGCCACGGCAGCCCTGGCTCACACCACGGGATGCTCTGCCGGGATCAGCGCACCGATCAATCTCTGTTTTCTCCTTTAGTGCTTTTCTTTTTTTCCAAGCAAGCCCCTGAAAGAACCTATTGGACAGTAATGTAACCATAACTGCATTTGCTCTGATTAAGCCCCAAATTAGCAGCAGCAAATGTCTCACAAGGACATTCGCCACTGGCAGCTGCTCTCTGCTCCGAGTGCCTTTCTCAATTAATCTGACGGCTGAGTCTGCCTCCGCTGCAGAAACAAGCCCGACTAACGAATGAGCTTCGGGAGCTGCGGCCTGGAGTACTCTGAGTATCTTGGGGTGGGGGGGGTGTTGGAAGGTGGTGGTGACCCCCTCCCCCCATTAGTCCTCTGGAGAGGATAACGGAAGCCACTGGGTGAACTGGGATGCTGCTTGCTGGACTGAGGATTAAAATCCCTGGCAGGAGGAACTGGCTGGTGAGGGCTGGCATCCCGTGGGCTGGGTTTGAACCACCAAGGATGGTGCTCAGCCATGGCAGGCGTCCGGAGGGTCCGTGGTGGTGGGGTTGTGACTGTCTCTGTGGGGTGGCTGGGGCATCTCTGGGGTGACCGGGTCGCATCCTTCTGGGGCTGCAGGGAGAGCCGGGGAGGTTTCTTCTCTGTGGGGTGGCTGGGGCATCTCTGGGGTGACCGGGTCGCATCCTTCTGGGGCTGCAGGGAGAGCCGGGGAGGTTTCTTCTCCTCTCGGTGGGGAGGGCAGGGGATGGGGGGAAGGAACCAGAACTAAACTCCTCTTTTTCTCTCTCTTTCCTCTCTCTGCCTCTAACAACCTTCTTCCATCTCTTCTTCTCTCCTTTCCCCTCCATCCCTCTGTCTTGCATGATCTTTCACGTACCACTTTTGTCGGCCCCGTTTCTGCTGCCGCTCCAGAGGGAACACTGGGGAGGAAGAGGAGAAGAGGTGTGTCTGTCCCCGTACTTCGGTGCATTAGTGTCCAGAGGCCGATGCTCACTTCAGGTCCAAATCCTGCCCTGGGGATGGGGGGTAACGCGTTTCAGGGAGGCTCTGAAAGGCCTTTTCTCCACTGAGGAGGAACGGCCACTGGAGGTTTGACTTCATGTGCATCACCCTCTCGAAAGGGTCAGAAAGGTTCAGATTGGTTCCTCTTTAATGTGGTTTCTTAAAAAGAAACCTGAGCAGTTTCAAGCTGTGATACTGTACTGTGGGAATGAGATGCCCAGCTGCTGTAGAAGCTGAGGGCTTGTGCTGGGAGCAGTTCCCCGGGCAGGTTTTGGACATGAACTGAGTCTCTTCGTGGAGAAAGCATCCCCCTCTCCCATCCTTCCCGCTTGCTCCCACCTTCTGCTGCCACATAGAGGTGCTGAGGTTCCTTTGCCAGCTGGAAAAGCTGGACCTTCTTTTTTTTAATGCACCCTTGTGCTGCCATCCTTAGATAAAAAGAGAAATGCAAACTGGGGCTGCATGTCACGATTGCGAGCGTATCCTCTGGGCTGCAAAGCTCAAAGCCAGCCACATCCACCCATGCTCCGAGCTGGGATCGGGGCAGGAGAGAGTCGTTGCTCTCTTGCTGGAGCGTGGGATGTTCGAACTTGGAGCAAATCCCTCCAAGTGACGGCATGAGCAAGAGGATGAGGGTTCTTTGAAGCTTGGCAGTAAATATTTTGGGTGGCTAAGGCATGCATCAGCAAATGGATAACTTAAATACTGCTCCGATGGAGCATTGCGCAGGTCAGCTGTGCGGGGTGAAACGCTGTTGCTGAAAGACGAGTGATGCCGAGCGGCCAAAGCAACATCTCACCGGCGCGGTCCTCGCCAGTACTCGTCCACGGCCAGGCTTTCCTGGGGACACCGAAATACAGGGAAGGTGTCGGCACAGCCCGTGGGGTTACACGGCCCTGCGCCTGTCCCGCCGTGCCGGTGTAAAGATCAAAGGGTTTGAGTAGAGCCCCATGTAGGGCTTTCCCCCTTCCCAGGCATGTTACTCCCAAATAACAAGCCAGAAGCACAGCAGATTTTTCTCCAGCACTTTGACAATGTTTTTTCTCCCTCCTTCCTCCCTCAAAAACATAAAAAGGCAGGAAAAGACCAGTTACAAACATGCTTCTTCTGTAAGGGGGCCAGTGAGATTTGTGAAGTTTTGCTGCCAGATTCAAAGCCCCTTAATTTGATTCTTCTCCTTTCTTTTCAGCGTCCAGATTTGGATGTGGTTTTTATTTGCTATCATAAACTTTATCTGGGAGAAATTACACCTTTTTTTTGTTGTTGTTTTTAAATCCCCTTAAACATATCGTACAAGTTTCCAGAGCCCTATAACTATAAGCAGCTCCCCTCCGGAGACCGAAGGCTCAGCTCAGCATCTTTCGCACGCCCGGGCTGGGCTGGCCGGAGCGAGGGCAGGCTCCCCTTCGTGGGGTCAGCCTGACCGAGCACTCATCCTTTTCCAGTTTCGGCAACCCAAACAGGCGCTGGGGCTGAGTTTGCCTCACTAAATTTACTGTGAGACATCCCGTCTTCCCAGCCGTCGTTTCCACCCGACACGGTTCCTCCCAGTCTGCTTGGCGTGCCGGCGAGCCATCAGCTATCCGCTCCTGGTGTTCTCCTCTTCCTTCTCCTCCATAGAGCTATTTTTCTTCTACCTGTCCCTGTTTTTCCTTGCTTCTCCTTCTCTTATCCTCGGCTGTAACCTCACCTCACTTCTTCTCGGGAGGCGGTCACCTCACTGCTTCTCGGGAGGGGGGGGCTGGCTTCGCCCTGGAGCTGTAGTTTCCCTGGCGTGCATGCACTGAGCCCCCCCACCCCGCTGCCACCACCTGAGCGTTGCCCCACCACAGGGATATTTCTGTGTCACAGCTTTTATTCCCAAGTGGGACACTTGGATGGGGATTCCCCCCACTGCCCAGGGTTGGTTGCAAATATTTCGAGCTTAAAACCCCCCTTCCTTTAAGGCAATGCTGCGGGGAGCTGGAGGGGACCTGGGGCGTCCTTAGGGCAGCACTGTGATTTTGGCACTTCAGCCCCCGAGTGGGGCCGTGGGGAGGGGTAGGGGAGTCCC
>NW_009619422.1:10512-10839 GCF_000690535.1 Cariama cristata | reverse complement strand
GGGCGAAGTGCCTGGTTCCCGCCTGGTAGCCGTCCCAGGGTGGGGGGTGGGCTTCAGCAGAGCCCTGCTGGGATGGCCATCCCCAAGAGTTGCAACCCCCCCCGCCCCGGCTTCCTCGCTCATCCCCCTTGCTAAAGCGATGGCACCGAAGGTGAGAGACGCAAGCTCTGTGCCGGAGAGGCCAATGCTATTTCCTAGCTCTTCATCAGGGCCTTCAGGAGAAAGCCTGAAAGGTTGAAGAAGACTTTTTCCTGGGGCATCTCTTGCTTTGCCCCAGGGCGAGAGATCTGCGGAGGGATGGAGGTGTGCGAGCTCATCCGGCCCCGC
>NW_009619422.1:8370-10369 GCF_000690535.1 Cariama cristata | reverse complement strand
CAGGGAGAAGTGGTGCCACATGACGCAGGAGGAACGGGACGACAGCCTCCGCTTCAACGAGAACATCACCTTCGGGCAGCTGGGGTGAGCGGGGTGCAGGGACATCGTGCGGGGAGCCCGGCTGCATCCCTGCCAGCTGTTGAGGGGAGACTCCTTACAGATGTTCCCCCACTGGGGACATCCCTTGTGGTGCAGAGAATGCTTGATGCTTCTCCCTGGGACCTACTGCTGCCCCTTAAGTTGCAAATCCAGGCACCACAGGGACCTAGCATGTTCTCCCATAGCCAAGCATCATCCCAGCGCCCAGTCCAAGGGGCTGCGGGGAGGACGAGGAGGGTGGGGGGAAGAAAGGGCAGCTCGACCTTGCTCTCGCCAAGAGCATCTCTGTTCTTCCTCAGCACCTTCATTCACAACATGCTGGCGTTCGGCCTGAACAAGAAGCTCTGCAGCGACTTCTTGAAGAAGCAGGCGACCATCGGCAATTTGGATGAAGGTAGGGGTGAACCCGGGGGGATGCGCACCCCCTTCGCGGGGTCCTGGAGGGATGGACCCCACCTGCCTGGCCTTCAGCACCCTCCCAGCACCCTTGTCTCTCTCATCCACAGAGCAATACAAGCTGCTCAGCGACCACATCGAGCAGATGGCCACCGAATAGCCGCCCGGCCGGCACCCTGCGACGGAGAGATGGCGGCCAGAGAGAGTGGGAAGGGGAGAGAAACCCACCTCTGCGGCTACCTGAAACTAAAGCTGGGCTACTTAAAGAAAGAATCACACACACAAGCTGCAATAAAACCTGCATGATCGTCCACCAAACTTTAGAGCTGCCCCAGGGCAGCCTGTAGAAATAGGAGCCAAACAGCCTTCCCCGCCTTGCCGGACGCTCCCGCATCTATTTTCAGAGTAGACAGTCCCAAAAGTGTATTTTGTCAGTTAAAACAAAACAAAACAAAAAACAAGAGAAAAGCAAAAAGAGGGCGACTGCGGCAGCCCCCCGGTATGGTTATAAGAGCTGGATTGCTCTCCAGCCCCTCCGTGAAACGCTGCCCGTGGGCTTCGGTGTCTCACAGCCCAACGGGAGCGGGTGCAGAGCTGCCAAATGCGTTCGCTGCTCGGTGCCTTTCCAAGACTGCCGTGGGCAGTGGTAAATCTGGAGGAATCCAAGGCTACGAGTCTCCGGCTGCCTTTCCCTGATGGTTTCTGCTGGGCAAGCCGGCTCTGCCTCCGGTTTGACCCATCTCTCTCCGTAGCGAGGCACCGGGCGTTCGCAGCACGTGGGTTTGTCCTGGCAACGCAGGAGCCGGCTGCTGAAGATGGCGATGGGATGCAGCAGCTGATGGGAGGCTCTGGGTCAGTCTGGCAACAGGTCGGGTTGGGTTGGGTTGTGTATCCAGGGATGTCACCGCCGGCTGGGGACATGGGCAGTGCTGGGGCTTGCTGGGAGCAGAGATGGGGGCTGGCAAAGTGCTGCTGCCTTCCTCAGTCTAAGGCTCCTTGGGAGCTGGAGGGAAATCCTTCCCTTGGGAAACCTTCCCTGTGCTGCCATTTGCTCCATAGCATTAGCCTGGATCGGCAGGAAAAAAGCCATGGCCTTGGATGGGATGGCCGGGAGAGGAGGCAGAGGAGCATCGTGTGAAAGCGGCTTGGCAGGAGGGAGCAAAGCAGCAGCGAGGCAGAATCCCTCTGTGCCCCACTCCCTGCTGCATCGTCAGCGTCGGGGCTGCCGTGGGCTTGGAGCATTTTCCAAAGCCTCCTGGCTTCCTGCAGCAACCGTGGTATTAGATTAATCGTGCTTCTTCCCCAGGCTGCACCTCGCTGCTCTCTCCTTCCCCAGCCCCTTCGCTCCAGCTGATCATCGATCAAACCTGAAATAGCCCTGTCCTTAAGTACGTCTCCTATTGTGCTCCAGTGATGGCAGCTACCCGGTACGCAGCGTATCTGGTTTTTCCTCACGGACCTCGGGACGGTGTTTGCAGAGAGGCTGGGGACATGGGGACATCGC
>NW_009619422.1:3205-8340 GCF_000690535.1 Cariama cristata | reverse complement strand
GGGACCCGGTCGGCTCTGCCCGTGGGGTCAGAAAACCCCAGCCCCACACAGCCAAGGGTCCAGTCTCACCCCAAAAACATTTTCGTGAAACATAAGTCCAGGTTTCAAGGGACCATCGGTCCATTTTTTCCCCATGCTGTCAGCTGTATCCCACAAGCTAAATAGCATAACAGTGTTTTTTGTTTGTTTTTTTTTTTTTTCCGCGTAGCTTAAGTTTCTGGTGGCATTTCCTAGCATTAAAATGATGCTTTTTAGCTAAGCTGGGCTTCCCTTGCGGCTGGGGCTGGGACTCTGCTCCATGCTGGGTCCCGCAGAAGGATCGGAGCCAGCACCGCCTTTCCCTTGGCTATTCCCAAACCTGGGCAGAGTTATGTTTTGGGGGGCGGGGGGCCTCCCTGCCCCCCTCCGCCAGCCTCTCGCCCCAAAACCCACCTTTCTGATGGAGAAGATGTGCTGGGCCATGGGTATTGAGCAGCTCAGCATCAGGAACTGAACCCCCGTGGCGTCCCCAGGTCTGTCTCTATTTGGGTCTTTCCCGAATCCTGCTTTGTTTCTTTATTATTATTATTTTTTCCAACATGAAAAAAAGTTCAGCGGTGAAGTATATATTATTTGCATGAGTATTTTTCTAAAAAAATTAAAATAAAATAAAAAAAAGTCCATAAACCCTTCTCGACTGGGACTGCATGAAGGATGGGGTGAAAGAGAGCGATATTGGAATAAAGTGTCTTAAAAATTACTTTCTCACTCAGCCGTTGCCGTGTCTTTTAATCAGGCGGATCTTCTCCATGCTGCCTGCTTGGCTTCGATGGTCCCTGGTGCCTTCCCCAGCTGAGCTCCCGCTGGCTTCTCCCTTTTGATAACCTGCTTTTTTAATGGGGAGAAATTGATGCACCTTTTAAAGAAACGTTAGCGCTTGCCCTGGAGCCAGCTAGGCACACGAAGGAGATTTAATTTTTATTTTCTTTTCCCCCCGCGCGCTCAATCTCTGCCAGTCGCCGTTGATCTGACGGTGGAGCTGGGATCCTGCTCTGGCCTCGGGACATTTGATTTCAGTGTATTTAAAAATCAATTACTCAGTATTATCTTATTAAAAAAAAAGATGTTCCTTTAGATTAATGGGCTGTGAGTGTCATCTTCCACCCAGGCTTCAGAGACCACATCCCCTCCGGTCTGTCTGGCCAAGCTGAGCCTGTTCCCTGCCCCACAGGGCTGGTTTCTCTCTCCGTGGACCAAGGGCAGGGTTTCACGGCCGCCTTGCTCTTAGGAAGGAGCTTGCCCTGCTCCTTCTTTATTTTAATTACCCTCCTTGGAGCACTCCACAGATTCACCATTGCAGGAGGGAAACCCATCAGCCCTGAAGCCCACGCTCGGATGTTTTACGTGGGCTTTTACATCGGTGCAGGCTGACTACCTAGAGAGAACCAGCAGCCCCATGCCCTGGCAGTGCTTTTGTTCCCTCCCTCCGACGAATTGTTTATCACCTTGCTGTGCCCGATAAGCTTGTGTATATAAGAAAGGAGGTGCTTATTCCTTAGGTATTTGCTCAGCACCGGGTGCCCTTTGCGGTGGGTGCACCCCCGGCACCTCCCAGCTGCTGATTTTGCCAGCTGGGTGCAACCTGCGCTTGCAGAATGGTATAGAGAGGCTATAGGGGCAGCAGGTATAGCAAGAGGGAGTGAGACCCTTGGGGACTTAACCCCGAGCTGGGAGGTCTCCCGGCCCCCTTGAAGTGCCAGGGAGCAGGGTCCCTGTCCCACTTGTTGGGGGGGGGGGGGTCTTTGAGCTTTAACGTGTGAGAAGCGAGGTGCATTAAAAGTGGCGAGGGGCAGCTGAGGGATAGCACCCTACCCGGGAGGGGCTCTGGTCGAGCTGAAACCACCCGTGGTTTAAATCCCCAAAGGTGGGTTAGAGCAGCTGTGGTTTGGGTAACTGCAGGAGGAGACCCCGGCAAAGGTAAGAGCAGCGCCGGAGGAGGAAGATGCTGTACAACGTGGGTACCGGCTGTCACTCCATCCCTGCGGGGTATTAATTACACCCTCCATCCAACAGCTTTAGGAAAGCTGATACGGTTCTCGGATGATGCCACCCATCCATTAAACCCAGGGGTTGGTGCTGGCCTGGGGGCTGCTCCAGCACGGATCCGTCAAGCCTGAGCGCAGCAAGCGGCTCTCAGCCCCGTCTCCCTCCCTCGAGGGATAAAAAGGACGTTTGCTTGTTGGGCTCTGGGGGTTTTATTGCGTCTCTATTAAAGCTGTTAAAAATCTTTCCATTGTAGTAGTGTCTGGGAGTGATAAGCATTCATAACAGAGGGGATTCAAGATGGGTTTGGTTGTAAAAACACCTCTAAGCTGGCTGGATTTATGGCTGTTAAATCATCCCTTTTCTCATCTGTCACAGCCTTTTCAGATGTTCATCACTGAACAACAGCGAAGTTGGGGCCATAATTCGTGCCGCAGTGTGTGGAGCAAGAGGGAGGGGAGTCCTCTCCATCAGTAACTAGCTCATGATTTATGGAGACGGTCTCTTTTTTTATCTCGAGCAGGAAAGGCTTTCGCTCTCGCTCTCCGCTCTCACCCCCACGCTGCTGCCAGCTTTCTCGGCCAGCTGGAGCCAGGCAAGGGCCGGTGGATTTAGAGCCCTGCCGGAAAGTTTGACAGCAGCGTTTGGGGAATTCAGGGCTGGCCCTTGCCCACAGCGGGCTCTGCAATGCAGGCTGTGCCTCTTGCCGTGCTCGGGCTCTGCTTTGGGACCGCATCTCGTCATCCTCCCCTTGCTTTGGGGTGAAATATGGGGAAAAAATCCCACCGATGCCCACCGCAGCAGCCTGGGTCTAAGGCAGCGGTGAGTTGGGAGGGAGGAAGGTCACCTTGTCTTGGACACCAGCATAAAACTTCATCAGCGCTTTGCAAGGCAGCGCTGCCGGAGATGCCTGCTGCTGGAGCAGCCGGAGCAGCCGGAGCTGCCCGCTCTCCCTTTCCATTGCTTCTCGAAAGAGATTACACAAAATCTTTTGGGGTTAAAGCCTCCGGCTTTGCCCAGGTGCTGGCAATCCTTCCTCGGCCACAGCGCAGACGGGATGCGACCGAAAACCAAAGCGAAGCTGCCAGGCATCGGGGCCAGCATCCCCCATGGGTGCTGGCAGCTATTGCAACGGCAGCTCCGTACCTGCCAAGCGGGACCCCAAAACATCTGGCAGAGGTTGTTTTGCCCCCCCTTTGTGTCCAGGTGCCCCGGTAATTGGTTTCGTAGCCCCATCCAGTGCCTGCCCAGTGAACTGCATTGGTGGCTCCCAGCTCTCTGGCCCCCGGGGCTCGGCCCACTCGCCCACGGGGGTCGGAGCCCAGCGGAGCCAAGCGTGGGGCTGGTGCTGCCTTCAAAGCCAGGGCACTGCCCAAGGAGGGGGGGACACACACTGGGGTCCGGGGCTGGCTTTTGCAGGAGACCCACAGAAGTAATGTGCTGACCTTAGCTGGCTGCAGCCTTTCCCCTCTTTAGATTCTCTGATGTCTAATATGGGGGGGGCTCAACCTTTGGCGCTCTCTCCACTCAATGCCACTGAATTTCCCAGGGATTGTAGGAAGGAGACCTGTTGAAATCCCCTTAGTCCTCCCTCCAGACACGGAGCATCTCCAGGAGATGTTTCCTCTTCTCCTATGGTAAGCACCTAAGAAAACCCGGGGGACTCATCAGTGTCCTTCCATTGGAATTGGGGGGGGGGTAGCTTTTAAGTCTCTACACTGAGAGACGGATCCCAGCACTGAAGCATTTGATTTTATCCTTCTCTGAATGATTTACAATTGAAATGGGAAGATTCCCACGGAGAAACATAACTCTGATTTATTTTATTTTATTTTTTTTTTCCCCTTGCAGGAACCTGAACTTCCCAAATCTGTTTTAGGGCAGCACAGGGATGCTGCTGGGAAGAGATGCTCCGCGGCTTCCCTTTCGGAAGGGCTCGGAGGCAAGGCTGAGTCACTGCGTGCGCAGAGGGAGCTGCAGACAGGGCCCTGGACAGTAACGAAACACAGCTGTCCTTGGCGGCCACATCCCAGATGTGAGTCACATCCTCTCGCTCTGCACTTTCAACCCGAGACGCTGTGTTCGGGCAAGGTCAGCGCAGCTCCTCGGACAGCCGGGGAGGTGTGTGGTGGTGGCTTGGTTGAGTTCTTCTCACCGGGCTTTCACCCAAGCCCTGATTTTTCACTGCTGGCTCCCCAAAGGGCATCGAGCTCAGCTGTGCGCAGTCTTTGCCGTGGGCTCAGCCTAACTTGGCCCTCTGCAAGCAAAGCGGGACGTGCAGAGGCTGCATAAGCTGGAAAATCCCAGTTCTTTCCTGCCAGCATGCTTAATCTCCCAGCAGATCCCTCTGGAGCTGGTTGACTACGATGCTCGAGGATGCTTTCTTGGTGGAGAGGATGCAGTGCTAACGGGGGCCAAGCCCAGGAGGGAGTTTTCCTCTCTCCCCCCGCCAGCAGCCCCCCCGCCAGCAGCACGGCTGGTGCAGCAAAAATCTCTGTGCTTTGCTGTGCCAAGCCTCAGCCCAGCGGGTGTGGGTCTTGCCAGGGCTCGTTTGTGGGTCCACAGGACCAACTAAGCATAAGGACGGCATCGGATGGCTGCCGAGCATCGGCGATGCACGTCTTCGTGGGCAAAGCAGAGCATCAGCCTCGGCCCCGCTGCTCCTGCTGCTATTTCTGACAGCGCTGCGAAAGCTGTTTGCAGGTTTATTCCAGCCCTGGGGCTTTTCCACACGTTGTGGCTTCGTGCAAGCCCTGGCGAGAAGGATGCACGCAGAGTCTGACCGAGCCGGCTGGCTCGGGGTGGGGAGTGGGCTCCAGAGCCCCCCACCAGCCAGAAATCCCAGCCCTGATCCTGGGAAGCTCTTGCAAAGACCTAAAGCTTTGCGTGTGCCCTAACTGGGAATGCAAGTGGAGATTGAAGGGTGATTTTCCTCTTATAAATAGGGTGGAGGCATGTGTTTTCTCCCCGCAGCACGTTGTGTTCATCCGGCAGCGCACCATGCGGATGGCCGATCTGCTCAGCTGCATCCCCAAGCTTGTGTTTTATGAGCCCTTTCCGCAGTTCCCTGATGAAAACGGGACATTTTTAGCTGCAACCACAACACAGAAAAC
>NW_009619422.1:553-3195 GCF_000690535.1 Cariama cristata | reverse complement strand
GACGACAGAAACCCCGGGGGAGGGGGGGGGTCCAGGTGGGACATGGGGCTTCTTGTGTCACCTCTGCGCAAGGGCACCTTCTCCAGCCTTTAGCTATGAATCAGAGATAAACACCTCTTCCTCTTCCCTAGGGACGGGGCATTCAGGGTGTGAGAAGCCCTACTGATAAGAAATCCAGGGATGTGGCACAAAAAAGATTGAGGTCCCCATGGGATTACCGTGGGGCTGGCAGCCAGCAAAGCCACCTCCTTGCCGAAGGGAGGCAAAATTGGGTGGTTTTCCTTGGCTGGCCTCTCCTACTTCCAGGCAGGATGCTTTGACAGGGCAAGGGACAAGAGGGACAGGCAGGACCACCGCTCATTGCCCGCAGGCTCCCGGCTTTGCTGTCGCTCAGGCAGTGCTAGAAATGGGTCTGAACTGACCCTTCCCCAATTGCAGCCCCGTGGGGTGGTCGCTTTTGCCTGTGGGTTTTGGCATCCAGCCCCTCACTGGTCCCCACAGAGGGGGATGCTTGGAGAGGAGCCGGTCCCTGAAGCAGGCGAGGAAAAGGATGCTCGAACACGCTTAGCTGGGAGGCCAAGTTTCCCAAGATGGCACTGTGGTGTTTTTTTTTTTTATAAGCTGTCACTGCCAGCTTATAAGGGGGAAAAAAAAAAAAAAAAAAAGAAAAAAAAAAGCTCCTGGATAATGTGCGTCTGGTGCAACTGCGCAGGGCAAATATTTGACGTGCTGAATAAACGAGCAGGAGGGAGCCGTCAGGCCCTTGCAGGGGGCTGCTCTGCCTCCTGTTCCCACAGCCAGCAGCACTGCAGACACCTTCCCTGCAGGCAGCTGCCAAATGGCCCCGTCCCCGGAGCGTGCCCGCACCTCCGCTCCCAGCCGGGGACCCTCGCACAGCTCCGGGGTGCAATGAACACCCCAGGGTGGGCTGGGGCAGCCTCATGGGTGATGGAGAGGCAGCAGCAAGGCGGGTGGGGGGTGTCTGGGACGGGGCCCCTGGGTTGTACCCGCTGGTTTAGCCCCCCCCTCCCCTCTGTTTCTTAGGGATGCTGAGCTCTGATCCAGCCGTCTCCCAGCTTTATTCACACTTAGGATGCTCTTATTGAACAAACAGCCCCGAGATGCTGCAGCCACCTCAGTGCCTGCGTGGTGGGCTTCACCTCCTGGCTCTGACTCGGGTTTGGGGTGAAAATATTGGAGAATTCCCTCCCTCCCTTCCTCCCGATGTGCATTTTAAGCTTGTGCTAAAGCAGCAGCGTTTTTCTGGCCAGTTACTCGCGGTCGCTGGGATGGAAAGCTCGTCTGGGCAGCAAGGGCGAGCGTTTAAGCAAAGCACTGTGGTTTTTCTGCCCGTCTGATTGCAGCCGCAGGGGAAAAGCAGAAGATCTGGGCCGAGCTCTCATTTCCCATCAGGGCAGCGTTTGCGCACAGCGGAGGAGGAGGAGGAGGGAGGAGGAGGACAACAACCTGCAATTCAATTTCCAGCATGAAAACCTCCACTTCGGGTACAATGACTGCCCGTGTCCTGCTGCCGACTAGCCATCCTCGCCGGCTGTGACAGGGACAGGCTGTCCTGGCCCCGTGTTCACGCTGGTGGCACCGCCGGCACGGAGGGACAGCTTGTGCCACCGAGGACAGAACGTATTTCACGACACGCTTTGGTTTTGCAGCCTGTGCGTGTGTGACTACGAAATGTTCTCCCCCCCGCCGACTGCATCGTGAGGTTTGTGGATGTGAAAGTCCACATGGCTCTTTTTTCTTTTCTAATTGCTATGATTTGTCCGGCTCTTGGTCAGGAGCAAGGCTTGGCTTTGAGCTCCCTTGGTGGATTGATTTTGATTTCGATGCCGTGCCAGAAAAAAAAAAAACACAAACCCAAAACCTTATGTTGTGCCCTGTACGTGCATCCCGTGCGCGGGTAATTTTGCTCGCTGGAGTAATTTCCTTGCCCCCAGTGGGACTTCTCTTGTGAATAAAGCTATGTGGGATCAGAGCCTGAAAACCACAGCCTGGGAAACGTACGCAGAGGAGGGAAGGAGGGAGATTGTTGCTAGCAGGCGAACAGCGGGGCTGATTGCTGTTCTCATTGCAGGCGGAGGGCTGGGCTGGTGCTAATTAGCAGCCGGCTGGATGGAGGGCAGAGTGCGAGAGCTCACAAATTGCCTGGGAGCAGAGGTTGATGCCTCCTGCCCTGGATGCCAGGGTGATGGGTGCCCAGGGGGCTGGGGCTGGCAGCGCTTTCCCGTGTCGGTGTCAGGCGTGGGGCGATGGGTCAGGGCTCCTGCTCGGCTCCTGCCCCCATCTTCCAGCATCCTGGAGCCTGTGGTCGTTTATCTTCCCTTGGGTAGGATGGGGAGCCCGGCTGTGCCGCTATTATGGGTCTCTCCGTTTGCATCCCGTGTCCGGGATGGAGGGAGCGGGTGAAGACAAGGGCTTGAGCAAAAGGTGCAAGATCAGGAAAGGGAATAGTTGAGGAAAACACCTCTTTCTGCTTGGAAGAGTCTGAAATCTGAAGTATCCAGGGCAGGAAAAAGTAAAGGCTGATGGTTTTGCATGGGCACAGCCTGGGCAGAGCCCTGAGCTGAGCAGAGGGGACAAAGCACCATGGACCAAGGGAAGGGACCGGGCTGTGGTGGGACACG